>NW_027531901.1:1015401-1016598 GCF_008692635.1 Crocuta crocuta
CTGGCACGAAGGGGCAGGGGCACCCTGAGGTGGGCGGTCTCTTTCAAGGCCTCCGACGCCCACCCTCCCGCTGGGGGCCTCGGCCTCTAAGAGCGGGCTGGGGGCGCGCAGGGCTCTGCCGGAGTCCCCGCGGTGGCTGCTCATGAAGGGGAGGCTGGAGGACGCCAAGCGCGCGCTGTGCCACGCGGCCGACGTGAACAAGACGACCCTTCCCTTAAGTCTGCTGGACAAGGTAAGGGGCGCCCGGCTCATCCCTTCAGGGGGGACCTCTGCCCAGAGGGTGTCCCCAGCCCAGGCTGTGAGGAGAATGGTGACCGCGGATGGAACGCTGCCCGCGGCGGCCAGGGGCCGGGGGGACCGCGGGGCGGGGCGAGCCGGGGTCTCCGCTTGCCCCCGACGCCCGCAGCTGCAGCTGCCCAGGAAGAAGAAGGCCAAGGCGTCTATCCTAGACTTCTGCGGCAACAGGCACCTCCGCAAGGTGACCCTGGTGATGGGCTGCGTGTGGTGAGTCCGGGGACCCGCCCGCAGGGACGGCAGAGCACGCGGGGGCTCCGGCGAGGCGGGCGGGGCAGCANATTTCTCTCTCCCATCCCATCCTGCCCCACTGGGCTCTGCCTCTGTCTTTGTTGTTAAGTTTATTTACTTCTTTCTGAGACGGAGAGGTCTCGGGCAGGGGAGAGGCAGAGAGGGAGAGAGAGAATCCCAAGCAGGCTCCACGCTGTCAGCACAGAGTCCTGCACGGGGCTCGACCTCACGAACCATGAGATCATGACCTGAGCTGAAGTCAAATCAGACTCGTAACCCACTGAGCCCCCCGGGCGCCCCTCTGCCTTGATTCCTGTCTGCCTGTCTGCCTCTGAGTGTCTCTCTCCCCGCTTCCCTCCAGGTTTGCTGTCGGTTACAGCTATTTCACGGTGTGCCTGAAGCTGCAGGACTTTGGCATGAACATCCACCTCAGATACGTGATCCCTGGCATCGTGGAGGTGCCCGCCCGGCTGTGCTGCGTCTTCCTCCTCGAGCACGTCGGGAGGAAGTGGAGCCTGTTGGCGACTCTCTTCCAAGGCTCCCTTATGTGCTTGCTCACCCTCACGCTCCCCTCAGGTACAGCTCGCCCTCCCCTCCGCGACCCCCCCTCCTGCTCCCCTGTCCGGCCGACAGGACACCCCGAAGTCACCGTCCTGCTCCCACGGCTCTCCT
>NW_027531901.1:1016742-1020099 GCF_008692635.1 Crocuta crocuta
AGCTGGCGCCAGCCACGGGGGCACTGCCCTCCCCAAAGGAGAGCCCCAAGACTGCGTGCTGGAAGCAGGGAGAGGACGGGGTGCGGCCGACGAACCATCCTCGTGTGGAGAGTGGGGGCCTCCTGCCACCCAGTGAGATCTGATGGCCGGGTGTGACCAGAGGCGCGCCGACAGCCGACAGCCGGTCCCCCGGGCCCTGCGCCTCACCCGCGGCCTCTGACGGGGAGACGCCTGTTGTCTGTACCTTCACGGGACAAGATGATCTGCCCACTGAAAAGTGCATGTCACAGAGGGCTAAACGCTCCAGAACATTCTCACGTGGTGGCCTCTCCTTCCCAGGAAGGCACCGTACCCTTCAGCTCAGAACCAGACAAGGAAATGGGGGGGAGGGGGAGCAATATTTTCAAACTTTCAAAGAGCCCTTGGACAAGGCCTAGGGCCCAGGCCACAGGGCTGAGGACCCGGGTGTTAGGAAGTCAGTGTTCACTCCGTTGGAATTGCTCCCCATGCGACCCCCTTGGCTGCAGGGCGGGGTGGGGAGGCTACATCCAGGGTCTGCCTCCAGGGGAGCCCTCCTGTTCTGGGGGGTTAGGACCGTGTGCTGCCCCCCAGCCCCTTCCTCTTTCAGAGGCCGGCAGCGTTGACTGGCTGAGACACATGGGGGACACAAATGCATCGCTACCTTTGTATTGCTCGGTGGTTCTTGTAAAACGTGGGCCTTTTGAGTCAAACAGAAACGCTTAAAACTCTCAAATGTGTGAGGGAACCTAGGAATCCAATAGATAAACGGTACCTGCGGCTTCAGCCCTAAGCTCCCAGCCCCCCCCCCACTCCGGGGCTTTCCCAGGGCTGAGGAGGGGGCCTCCTGGGGTCTTCGCTTCCCCCCCCCCGCAAGGCGCCTGTCTGGCTGCCCAGGGTCAGGAATCCGGGGTGTAGACAGTTCAGGCTCCAGGGACCGGTCACTTCCCGTCCCCCGGGCACCTTGCAGAGGGTGACAGGGGAGGCGGGGCGGCCCTGAGCAGGCGAGGAGGAGGGGGGGCTGCCTTGGGTGAGGCTGTGGAAGCCACAGAGGAGCCTGGGGGCCGGGGTGCGGGCGCAGAGAGGCGGAGGGAGGAACAGTCTCACTGCAGACACACGGACCCCTGGCCTGGCGGGTCCTGAGCCTGCNAGAGGGATGGAAGGAGAGCAGATGCGCGGCCCCCAGCCCTGTCCCCAGGGGAACGTGGCCCCAGACTCAGGCGGCCCCGTTGTCCGGCCACAGAGCTGAAGTCCATAATGGTCCTGGTGATCGCTCTCGGGGAGTTCAGCCTGGCGGCCTCGGCCAGCGTGTTCTTCATCTACACCGCAGAGCTGCTGCCCACGGTCCTCAGGTAGGTGGCCTGGCGGGCGAGGGCGGCGCGGGACGGACACCGGGTGCACCCGGGGACAGGCATGCACTGAGTGGTTCCCTGCATCGCCCCACTGACCCTCACAGAAAGCCCCCCAGACTCCATCTTAGCCCGACCTCAGACCAGAGTCAGGTGGACGCCGGACAGCAAAGGGCAGACCCGGGCAATCCGACGGCACTGTCTACCTTGCACGCGGGCCTGAAATGTGACTGCGCTGCTCAGGCTCCCCCCCCACCGCCCTGCCCATGCACTGCCCGCTGGGCCCCTGACCCATGAAGTAGGCCCTGAATCAGGGGGGAGCCGAATGCTCCAAGGGTGCCCGGGGGCGGGGGCGGGGGCCTGCTGCTTCCACCCCCCAGCCTCTGGGCCCGGCAGGCCTCCCAGACGAGCTCCCCCTCCCCTCGCAGGGCGACAGGTCTGGGGCTGGTGTCCCTGGCCTGGGCAGCCGGAGCCGTCTTGTCCCTGATGATCATCAACCAGACACCCACCGTCCTGCCCACCCTCGTCTGCTGCGTCTCGGCAGTCCTGGCCCTGTTCCTCTGCTCCCTGCTGCCGGAGACGGAGGAGGAGCCCCTCCCCGACATGCTGGAGCACTACCCCCTGCAGACAAGGTAGGGGGAGGCCCCGGCGCTGACAGCATGCCGCCCGTGACACAGGGCCGCCCTGCCCTCCCAGCTGCTGCCACCACGTCCCCCGGGCAGCCCGTCCTCAGGGCCCCCCGAGCAGCCTGGGCCGGGTCTCCCTCCCTCCCGCCCTGGCTGCCGGCCGGGACTGCGTGCTGTCCCCGCGGATGCCCGGGCTCCCTCCCAGGCTGGCCGCCGGCCGTCTCAGCACCTCTGCGTTCCTGGCCGAACTCTCAGGTTCCGGAAGAGGACCCCGTCTTGATTCAGTGCCCTGACCTCCAGGCTGCAGCCAGAGCCCTGTTTGGGAGCTGGGCTCCCCCCTGACTGCTCCACGGGCCCCTCTGACCTCTGGTCTCTTCTGGTCTCGTGACCGGCGCAACCATCCCCACTGGGGTTTGGGCCCATGTGGCGCACGCGCTCTCCCGGGACCTGAGGGGCCCGAGCACCGGGAGGGGCAGAGGCTGCCTGATGCCCCCCAGCGCCCTGTGCTCGTGTCCGAGGGTGGCTGTCTCTGGCCTTCCCCTTCCCTGCCATCCTCTCCTCCTTCCGTCCCCCCTCAAACTCTTATTGGCACCGACTGTGCCAGGCATTGTGGGAGGTAAGAAGTCCCCAGCCTCAAGCAATGTTTTATGGGGAGAAAGACATGCAAACAGTCCTCACTTAAGGGACTCTGAGGGGGGCTGCACGGGACCTATGGACGGTCTGGGAGGGAGGAAGAGTAGCTTGGGTTGGGGCGGGCTTCACAGAAGAAGTGACATTGAGTAGGGCTTTGAAGGATGAATAGGAGTTTGCCCCATTGTAGAGAGGGGGAATGCAAAGCAGCAAGAGTGGCTAAGAAGCAGCCTCCGGAACCAGAGGGCTGGGATTTCTGCCTCTGCCGCCACTTCCTAGCGCGGGCACGGGGGAGTTTCTAATACCTCAGAGACTCAGTGTTTTCATTTGCAAAATGGAATGATAACAGCCAACATGTATTGCACGTTTACCATGTGCCAAAATGCCTTTTCACATGTTGTCCTGGCCACGGCCGCATGGAAGTGTCTTGTCACTATGCCCCGTTTTACAGATGAGGAAACTGAGGTACAGAGAGGTAAAGGCATGAGGCCTAACCTTTCTCTCTCCTAGGGCTCTGGGTAGGACTAAGTCCACAGCAAGTGCTTGGGGCAGAGTCTGGCCCGCGGCAGGTGCACAGTGAATGCTCGCTCGAGAGAAGCCCGGGAGGTGCAGGAGCGTGAGGGGTCTGGGCGGGGCCAGAGCAGGCCTGGCCCTGGAGGTGGCCTCCCTTGGGGCGCACGACAAAGACTGGCTGGGGACGGCAGCGGGCGGAACCCAGGCTGTCAGGGCCTTGG
>NW_027531901.1:1020229-1024108 GCF_008692635.1 Crocuta crocuta
GGCTCTCAGGGCCGCCGCGGCCGCGGCTGCCTCGGAGTCACCCGCGCTCTGCTCAGCCCTAAGGACGCAGCTCACAACTCCTTCAACAGCTTCTTCAGGAACATGACCGAGAAACTGGTCACCGAGGAAGCGGCCTTCAAAGACGGGACTGACGACGTGGTGAAGAACACCATTCTCAACTCCATGACCCTGAACCTGGACTCCGACACATCTCTGCAGGACGGAGCAGAGGACACCCGGGACGGCTGAGGGCCAGGCCCCCAGACCGTCTCGACGGCAGCCCAGCGGCTGGGCACTGTGGACTCCAGGGCACGGCTTCCAGGGGCCCAGTCAGGCCTGGGGGCGGGGGTGNNGCTCCAAGGCCAGCCCTCGAGATCCAAAAATGGGGCCTCCCGGGTGAGCTAGGGGGTGAGTCATTGCAATAAATGTGCCGTGTTGGACTTGACGTGGCTTGGCCACAGCTGGCTGGGTCTGGAGAGCCCAGAGACCCAGGCCCAGAGGAGGGCGGGTCAGACGGGCGCCTCGGTGTCCTTCATGTCCTTCGCCAGCCCTTGCGACAGCGAGGAGCTCTCTGGATTGGGGGCTGGGGGTGGGGTCTGTGTCTAAGAGAGCTGGGAGGGGTAAGGCCCTGGGCCCCACAAGCTTTCTCCCCGGGAGGGCCGGGCTGGGCTCTTCTCTTTCTCTGCTGCCTTCACTGGACGACCATCAGCGTGGGGTGCCTGGGGGCTCAGTCTACTAGATGTCTGACGCTTGGTTTCGGCACAGGTCGTGATCTCAACGGTTCGTGGGTTCGAACCCCACTCTGTCCACACAGAGCCTGCTTGAGATTCTAGGTGTCCCTCTCTCTCTGCCCCTCCCCGGCGCACACAGGCACACACTCTCTCAAAATAAATACATAAACATTAAAAAAAGAGTTTTAAAGAAAAGAAGATCACCTGCTTGCAGGGCAGAGCTGACCTCCTGGAGCTTCGGACAAGAGAACAGACAAAAATGTCCATCCTCCCGGAGCAAAGGGCGGGTAGGGGTGGGGGCGGACAGGGCTGGCGCTCAGCGCACAGAGCCCGGGCCCAGCAGCCCGTCCAAGCGCCCGCCCTGCGGCAGGTGGGGAGTTCCCAAGCTTTGGTGCCGCAAGAGGCCGCTGCCCACACCTCCTTTCTGTGTCATTTTCTGGTCCCTCTGTTCTTTACCAAATTTCCCAGGACTGCCTCCCAAGTAGCGTTTGAATGTCCCAGAAAAAGGGGTCTCAGGAGTTATCTGCTTATTTATTTAGTTATTTATTTTAAATGTTTATTTTTGAGAGACAGAGAGACAGACCATGAGCGGGGGAGGGGGCAAAGAGCGAGAGGGACACAGAATCTGAAGCCACTCCAGGCTGTGAGCCGTCAGCACAGAGCCCGACGTGGGGCTTGATCTTATGAGCTGTGAGGTCATGTCCTGAACTGAAGTCAGGCACCCAACCCACTGAGCCGCCCAGGCGCCCCAATACTGAGTTAATTAAAATACCAAAGTCACCTTCTAACCAAGAGCTTCTAAATCCCATTCCCACAGATAATTGTTAATTACTTGGAGTTAATCTTTCCAGACTTTTCTTTCATGTACAGAGGTTTAATTATCTGCCTCAAATGTTCACGGAGGGGGGGAAGGCAGATGCCAAGGCACAAATGCAGTGAAATCAGAAAAATGGAAGATATCCACGCCAACATTTAATTTTCCTAAATCAAATTTGCTTCTGAGGCGAATACAAACACATAAACAGCCCGGGTAGCCACACTCCGGTGAAAATAAGCACTTTTCTCCTCAGGGCTCTTGAGAACATGTTTGCTTAGACATCAAAGTCCATCAAACTTTTCTCCAGATATAAACACAAAAATCGGCTTTAAAGCGTCTTCACCTCAGCTAAATGAGTTACTGATTTAACTGGAGGCAGGACCGAGGCCTTCCCTCAGACTCTGACAAACAAATCTCTGCTGTCTGCCCTGCTAGGAGCTAAGTTCTAAATATTTCTTCTCATAACAGCTTCCCACTGATCTTACAAAGAATTTGTACTACCCTTGCGATCGAACAGACAAGAATTATTTAATTCAGAAAATATCCCAAGGTAAAATCTATAAAATTCAGATATAATAAGTTCATGAACTTGAATTATAACTGTCTATTTCATTCCCTAATTTCTGATTATTTTTGATTCAGTGATTTTCAGCTTTGTCTTAGAAGGGAAAGGGTTGGGAACAGGAGTGAAAGCTAGCGATTACTCCTGACTTCTCACTCTGGCAACTACTCGTTGAGAAAAATATGTATAAGCCTAGGTGATTGCAATAGTTCACAATGGGCGTGCCTGCTGGGCACTCCCCGACTTCTCAAATGTATCAGAGAAAGGAACGTAGGGCGAGCTGACGTTGAAGCTATGAAGCACCTCAAATCAGTAGTTCATGTGGCACCATTTTGGAACCACAGAATTAGGTATACACGTAAGAAAATGAATAAACCACAAACAGTGCCAAATTTTAAAAAGTGCCAAACACCAAGACCCAAGGGGCCCCACTGAGCCCGTTCTCGCTGAAGCTTCAGCGACCTGACACCTTACTGCCGAACCAGGGGCAGGTTCCCATGCGGCCCTCAGCCCGGTGGGCCCTCCCCTTCCAGAGAGGCTCTTCCACTGGCTTCGCTCCCTCGTCTGTCTTTGACTGGTCCTTCGCGGCTCCCTTGGGGGGCTCGTCGGTCCCTCCCCGAGCCCTTTCTGACAAGCGAGCCCACTCCTGGGGGCCTGGGAACTCACAANCTGGCCCGTCGAGACTCCGGCTGGGGGCACACGGAGGGCGGGCGGCGGGCTCCCCGCCTGGGCCCCACAGGTTTGCCCTGGCCGTCCTCGCAGGCCTGGGGTCCCCTGCGGGCCCCGGGAGGCGGCCTGAGCCCGGTCCGGCCGCCCCGCCCTGCCCCCAGCACGCCTGCGACACTGCGGAAGCCAGCACGTTCGGGGTGCTTTGTGACGCGCCCACGGTTCCTGAGCCTCCCCTCCGGGTCCGGGGCTCCCAGAGCCCCCCGGGCTGTTCACAGCTCAGGCTTCCTGCAGCCACAGGCTCTCCACGCGCCACCGTCCTAGCAGGCGAATCGGATCACGTGACCGCGTTTCTGGGGGTTCGCGTTGCCCTAAGGCTGGGGCCTCAGCGAGGGCCTGGATGGAGGAAGGAGCCTCGCTGGGGACAGTGGGCGCCCCTCCGGGGCGTCTCTGCTTTGCTCCCGAGTCCGTGCAAGGGGCTCTTTCATCGGTTCTGCGCAGGGAGCCAGGTTCAAGCTCGGAGCCAAGTAAGCAGAGGGCCAGCTGCGCTCCGGCCCCCGCAGCGGTCCCGCGGGGCCCCTGTCCCCCCTCTACGGCTGGGGGTGCTTTTTCAGGGCGTCAACGCAGGAANACCGACAGCCTGGAGCCAGGTTTCTGTCTCCCCGCCCCGCGGCCTCCCACCCCCAGCCTTCTCCGGCCCCCGGGCGAGGGCTGCTGCCCCAGAGGGTGAGTCACCAGACTGGCACCCCAGCAAGACAAGGCCGCCGGGAGACGGCTTGCGAAGGAGCCGGTGGCCTCGGCCTTCACGACACGCCTGTAGTTCGCCGCGGGCCTTGTCACGCGGCCGCNCCGAGAGGGGGGCCGGCGGGGGGGGGCTCCTCACCCAGGACCCCCGGGAAGAGGTCAGGCCTAGGAGCGAGACCCACAGCCAGGCGGAAGGCGGGGAGGGGCGTCCTCAGCTCCGGGGGAGAGGGGACCGGGTCTGATTGTACTTCTCGCCGCCCTTCCCCTCGTCCCGCACCCTAGAGCCTCAGTGCCCTTCGACCGCAGGAACGGAGGCGGCTTTCTGTGGGGAACAGCCAGAGCTCCGGTTTTAAATGGTC
>NW_027531901.1:1024127-1025529 GCF_008692635.1 Crocuta crocuta
GGGGGGCACAGCCAGACGGGGCCTCCACACTGCGCGTGCGGTGCCGGGGCTCCTTTTCCTTCACTGAAGTAACCGTCAGACCCCTCTCCGTGGGGGGCCGGTCCCTGCCCGCAAAGCCCGTGAGACCCAGCACGAGTCGAGTTGCCCATCGGTCCCGGGCGGCAGAGGTCGGTGGTCCGCGCTGTCCCGACCCGGTGTGTCTCTGGACCGTGATCGCGGCCCAGGGCCTGCTCCCCCAGGTCCCCGCGGAGGGCACCCCAGAGATTTGGGGGCTCCCAAACGCTGCCTCTCATTCCGTTCCCGGAGGCCTTACTCAGGCCAAGTTCGGGAACCATGTGAACGTGGTCACAGAGGGTCGTGGTTTTGCCTACCTTGCCTCAGCCTCTTCATTTCACCCAACCTCGCCCGGGCCCTGATGAGCGTCTGTTGCCATGGTTACAGTAATGCACCCCAGCCTCCTGGGAGGGCCGCTCATTAGGGCCCTGGACCCTGTGGAAGCTGAGACAGATTCTATACCCCGTTTTCAAAAATGCCTTCCAGGTGAAAGTTGTCGCTGTTGATGCAGAGCTGAATGTGTTCTATGAGGACAGTGTGCATTTTGACAGAGACCTTCCAGAATTTGGGTACGTACTTAGTGTATGTGTGTGGGGGGGGGATTGGTTTTGGGGTCCTCCCTCAACCTTTTATATTCACGAACCACACTACTCTGGTGTGGTCTTGTGATTTATTAAAAATACATATTTGGTCATTCAGATGCTCAAAATATATTTCTCCTGTGTATTTGGTCTTCACCCCAGTTCCTGGCTCACAGCTCCCAAAACTCTTGGAAATTCCTAGTTGTTGAGAGTCACGAAGGTGTCTTTTGTTATATTAATGAAGATGACTTTTGGACCCCACCCCCCCCGCCCCCCCCGCCGGGGGCTGGGGCTGGTGGCCAGGAAGGTTGACCCTGTCTGTAGAGGGTTGGAATTCGCAGCTGGAGGTTGAATGGCCAACGGCCAGTGACTTAGTCCTTGACCTTGTAACGAAGTCTTAGTAAGAAGCAGGCACGGTGCTGGGTACTGAGATCCGATGGGGAACCAGAGACGGGGCGCCCTCTCCCAGAGCTTCCCGGCGAGTGGGGGAGACTGATCCCAACCGAAGGCTCTCACAAGAGAGCATTTGGTTGTAAACTCCGAGAACACTATTAAAGGAAAGGAATGTACTTCTCCAAATGTGTATTATGTAGGAATGTGACCCCGACTCGGAGGGGGGTTGGTCAGGAAGGGCCACTAAGGAAGTAGTGCTTGAGCCAAGGTCCAGGTGGTGGAAGGGAGCCCACATTCCAGGCAGAAGGAACGGTGTGTGCAAAGTCCCTGTAGCAAGAAAGAGCCCTGCTTGTTCAGGGACTTGAAGAGGGCGT
>NW_027531901.1:1026275-1041727 GCF_008692635.1 Crocuta crocuta
CTTGGCACACTTTGCCTTTGCCCTGAAAGCTATGGACAGCCACCCAGGGGCCGTGCGGATGGCGTGAGGCGCGGCATGGCTGTGTTTGTGTTCTGCAAAGACCCGGGTCTTTTGGGGGTTGGTCAGAGTGCATGTTGGGAGACCACTGAGGGTTTTCAGGGTCTTCTGGTGGGAAGGGCGGTGTCGTGGAGGAGAGCCGCGTGGTAAAGTTGACGGAGCCGGGGGCGCGGGGTTGACTGTGACGCGTGGGGGCGAGGTTTCGGGCTGGCCTTCTGGATGGAGGGTAGACCGCGGAAGAGAATTGATTTGGGGGAGAACGAGGAGGACCTTAAACACCGGAAATTCGCTTTCCTTCAGTTCCGGAGCCTGGAAGTCTGAGGTCGAGGTGCTGGCAGCGTTAGGGTCTCTGAGCCTCTCCCCTTGCTTTGCAGGTGGCTGCTGTCCTGCTGTCACACGGCCATCCGTGTGTCGTGGCTGCTTGTGTCCCCGTCTACTTCTGTAAGGACGCCAGCCATGCAGGATTAGGGGCGCCCCAAAGATTTCACTGTAGGTTAATCGCCTTTTTCCAGGCTCCTTCTCCAAACACAGCCGTGCTCCGAGGTACTAGGGGTTAGGGCTTCAACACAGGAATTTGGGGGGCACGATTCAGTCCATAACTGCCGTGGACTTGTTGATCCGAGGTGGCTCTGAGAGGTCCTGATGGAGGTGACCCCCCCATGGCTGTTTTATGCTTTCTTATTTTTTAAGGTTTATATATTTTGAGAGAGAGAGAGAGACCGTGCACGCATGCACACTGGGGAGGGGCCAAGAGAGAGGGAGACACAGAACCCCAAGCAGCCCCCTCCCTGTCGGCGCGGTGGAAGGGAGGGCGGGACGCGAACCCGTGAGATGATGCCCTGAGCCAAAATCAAAGTTGGGTGCTTAACCAGCTGAGCCACGCAGGCGCCCCTCCGCAGCTGTTTAGGGAGCCTGGCTGGCTTCGCTGGGGAGCGGGTAGCTCTTGATCTCAGGGTTGTGAGTACGGGCCCCGCACTGGGGGTAGAGAGGACTTAACAATAAACTCTTTAGGGGAGCCTGGGGGGCTCAGTCCGTTAAGTGTCCGACTCTGAGCTGGCGCTGGCTGTGTGGACATGCTTGGGACTCTCTCCCTCTCCCCTCCCTCCCTCTCTCTCAAAATAAATAAACACGAAAGAAAAAGATCTCACTTCCCTGCTGGCCCTTTGTGCCCACAGGCTGCTGACCGCACCGCGTTGGCACCTTCCCTCAGCCGACGTGCGCCCTTGGAGCTGAGGCTCGAAGCCGTCTTGCATTTGTATTACTTTCACTGCAGGCCTGGTGCGTGTGAGTTTGGTGGCTTGTGTCCTTTAGGGGATTGGGCCATTTCATCTAAGCTGTAAAATTTGTGAGTTCTTCATCATATTCTTTTCTTTTCCTTTGATGTCTCTGGGGTCAGTAATCACGGCCCTTCTGTCACTCCGAGTTGATCATTTGTGTCTTCTCTCCTTCTGTCTTGCTTAGCCTGACTAGAGGGTATCCCGTTAATGATCTTTTTGATTTATCGTTTCTTTTAAAATTGTTAATGTTTTATTCAGTTTTGAAAGAGAGAGAGAGACAGCATGAGCAGGAGAGGGTCAGAGAGAGAGGGAGACACAGAATCCGAAGCAGCTCCAGGCTCTGAGCTGTCAGCACAGAGCCCGACGCGGGGCTCGAGCCCACGAACCGCGAGGTCACGACCTGAGCCGAAGGCGGACGCTCAACCGACTGAGCCCCCCAGGCGCTCCTTTAATGATCTTTTTGAAAAGTCAGCTTTTGGTTTTGTTGATTTTTCTCTACTGTTGTCCTCTTTTCATTTTTCACTGATCGGAGCTGCCATTTTTTAGTCTTTCTTCCTCGTGCTTTAAGCTTACGTTGCTTTTCTTTCTCCAGTGTCCTGAAGTAGAAGCTTAGAGTTTTAATTTTAGCTCTTCTTTTCTACATGTTTGCACTTAATGCTATAAATTCCCCTCTAAGTACTGCTTGTTCTGTTCTCCACAGACTTTGATGTTATATCTTCATTTTTATTTGGTTCAAAATATTTTTTTACTTTTTCTTGAGGCTTCTTTGGTTCGTGTGTTATTTAGAAGCTGTTACTTCATCTCCAGACCTTCCGGCTGTCTTTCTGTTCTGGATTTTTACTTCAGCCCCATGTTACGGTATGAGAACATAAATCATTTGATTTCTATTCTTTAAAATTTTAAAATTCTCCCTCACTCTCTCTTCAACTCAATGAGTCAATCATTCCTCTCCATTAGAAAAAAAGAAAAGCTATCCATACCCAAAATACAGTATTGGTTTTTTTTATCCAGTTACATTTTTTTAATGTTTATTTATTTTTGTGAGACAGAGAGTGAGTGGGGGAGGGGCAGAGAGAGGGAGACACAGAATGTGAAGCAGCTCCAGGCTCTGAGCTGTCAGCACAGAGCCCAACGCGGGGCTCGAACCCACGAACTGTGAGATCATGACCTGAGCCGAAATCAGACACTCAACTGACTGAGCCACACGGGTGCCCCTTCCTTTTCCTTTTTTTTTTTTTTTTTTTAAGATTATTTATTTATTTGAGAGAGCGCGTGCCTGGCGTGCAGGAGGCACAGAGAGGGGGAGAGAGAGCCTCCCAGGCAGGCTCCGTGCCGTCTGCGCAGAGCCTCACGTGGGGCTGTAGCTCATGGACTGTGAGCTCATGACCTGCTTAACCGACTGAGCCCCCAGGCGTCCCAATAGTTTGTCCTTTGTACTGCTCAGTAGTATTCAGTGGTACGAATGGACCACAGTTGGGTGACCCATTCATGTGACGAGGGGTATCTGGATGTTTCCGGTTTTTTATTATGATAAATCAAGAGGCTGTGAAACTCTCATCCAGTCTTGGAGTCAACCTAAGCTTCTGTTTGTCTTGGAAATGAGATACGCAGGGATGGTCAGGTTGTACGGCAGGTTTTACCCTGGCAAACCCTTGTCCAGAGTGCGTGCTTTAACACAGGTGTTTAATGCAGAAACAAAAGGCGTGTAGTAGTGAAAAGTCTTAATAATCCTGCAATCTCACTTCCCTCCTGCCCTCCCCGACGGACGACTTTCATGGGTTTTTGTGTATCTTTCCAGCGTTTTATACCAAAATATAAGCAGATGTGAATATTTTTGTTATCTCTTTGCTTCCACATAAAAAATACCGTGCGTGCCACTCTGCACTTTCCTTTATTCATTTCACAATAATTTGGCTGTGTTTCCACGACAGTATGTGGGGCTTCCGTGTCCTTTTTTCTAGGATGCGTAGTATCCCGCTGTGTAGATGAAGTGAAGCAGCTCGGGTTGTTTGCAGTGAAAAAGGAGGGGGTGAGTTAGCTTGCGTGCGGCATCACGTGCCGGGTATCTGCCGGGTAACCGTTTGGAAATAGTTTGCTGGATCAAAGAGCAAAGAGATGTAAGGTTTTGGCAGATGTGGCCAGATCGCCTCCTAGCGGGACTGTACTGTGACACCCCAGCAGTGCCTGCGAGCCCGTCTCCACAGCCCCGCGGTGCTCGTGGGTGTTAAGGGTCTTAGTTCTGTGCCAGTCAGAAAGGTGCAAGTGGCCCGGCTCTGTGGCTTCACTTTGCATCTCTCTTCCGAACGAAGGTGGGCGTCTTCTCATAGGCTGAAGGGCTACTTGAATTTTTTTTTCTGTGAAGTCGATTTTCGTGACCTTTGCCCATTTTTCTGACACATTGATTATCTCTAGGAGCTCAGATGTTAGAGGGATGATCTCTTGGTGGTTAAATGAATTGCAAATAGATTTCTCAGATTTTTGTTTGTTTGGATCCGTGGATGGTTGGTGGCCACACAGCGGCTTCTGTTTCCTGTGCCGCCACTTCTCTTTTCCTGTCGCTTCTGGATTTTGAGTCAGAGTTTCAGAGGCCTTCCTCATTCCAACACTGTGAAGGAATTCACCATTGTTCTCTTCTGGTTCTTCTCAGATTTCGGTTTCCTTGTATAAAAATATTCGGAGTTTATCTGGGTGCGTGGGATGACATTTATATCCAGCCTCAGCTCTTCCCCAGTGACTCTCCAGTTTTGACTCCATTTTTTTAGAAGTCTGTCTGTACCTCACCAATTTGAGATGCCATCTCTATATGCTAATTTCTGCGGGTGTTTACATCTTTTTCTGGGTGTTTTCTTTTGGTCCATTGATTGGTGGGTCTGTTCATGAGCCAGTAACATGCTGTTTTAGTTATTCTAGCTTTACAGCATGATTGTCTAGAATTGTGGGTCCCCGATTTGTTGGTTTTCATTGTCAGTTCCCATGGCCATTCGTTCTTGTTATTTTTTCCCCTTAATTTTAGATTGAGAGAGAGAAAGAATCTTAAGCAGGCTTCATGCTCAGCACAGAGCCCAACATGGGGCTCAATCCCACGACCCTGGGATCATGACCTGAGCTGAAATCAAGAGTTGGATGCTCAACCGACTGAGCCCCTCAGGCACGCCTCTTGTTCTTTTTTGATAATGTACTTTAGAATCAGCTTTTAAGGGGCGCCTGGGTGGCTTAGTCGGTTAAGCATCCGACTTTCGCTTAGGTCATGATCTTGCGGTTCGTGGGTTCGAGCCCCGCATCGGGCTCTGTGCTGACTGCCAGCTCAGAGCCTGGAGCCTGTTTCAGAGTCTGTGTCTCCCTCTCTCTCTGACCCTCCCCCGCTCACGCTGTCTCTCTCTCTCTCTCCTAGAAATAAATAAAACATTAAAAAAAATTTAAAAAAAAATAGAATCAGCTTTTAAGATTCCAGAAAGCAAAATTGTTAATATTTTTATTGAGATCATATTACATTTATAAGTTAATTTTCATAGAACTGACAACTTTATGAGATGGAGTCTTCCTGTCTAAGCACATGTTTTGTCTATTTGTTCAGGGCTTCTTTTGAATATTTAACGTATATTATCTCTTATTTATTATTCATTTATAGAGAACAAATGGGGGAGGAGCAGAGAGAGAGGGCGAGAGAATCCCAAGCAGACTCTGTACTCCGTGCAGAGCCCGACGTGGGGCTCAAACCCACAAACTACAAGGTCATGAACCCGAGCCCAAATCGGATGCCCAACCCACTGACCCACCAAGGCGCCCCTACATCACATGTGTTTTAATATATTTCACATATGGGTTGTGCACATTGGGATGTGTTGCAGAAAGGACCATCATTCCCCACCCCTCCCTGTAGCCAGGCCCTTTGCACTGTGACTTTGTAGCTCCTTCAGTCAAGACTTTGCTGACCTGGTGATCTTAACCAGCAGAGAATGTGAAGGAAGTAACATTGTGCGTAGACTTAGTTCTAAACCTAAGTCTCCAGAGGGCCTGCGCCCGTTCTTGGAACCCAGCCCCAGCCCGGGCCAGCCAGCCGGAGGATGAGAGACACGTGGCCGAATTGCACCCATATCCCAGCTAAGAGCAGTGGCCGCCAGCCACTCACAGCTGACCCCAGATGCAGGGGGGAGCCCGCCGAGCCCTGCCCATGACCGACAGGATTGTGAGCTAGATGAACTTGGTAGTTTCGAATCACTTAGTTGTGAAGTGGTTTGTAAAAGGCAAAACCGCCTGGTACATGAAGTTCATTGTAACTTACTTCTAACTGTCCTATCTTTTTCCTGATGCACGTGAGGAATTTGGTAGCAAAGACTGACCAGCAAGGAGCACACTTACTTCCCCCCTCCTCCTGGGCACACTCCTGGCTTCCTGGCACTTAGGCCCGGCCGGGTGACCTGAGTCCCAGCCAGCAGAGCACGGGAGAAGGTGAACGGGCTGACTGCAGGGCCCAGACCGTCCCCGCCGCGGTCCTCTGCCTGCTTCTTCCGCGGGTCGGGGGCTCGATGCGAGTGTCCCGGGCAGCCTTGCACGCCAGTTGGAAGACGAGACTTGCCGTCATCTTCCCGGGTCCCTGGTAATCGCAGGGAACCGAGCCCCCCGCTCGCCATTCCTCGTCCCTGTCACACCACTGATTCTCCATCTCGTGAGGGAGAGACAGACTTCAGCTGTGTCGAGCCGTGGAAATGTTGTTTTCTCCTTAACTAATACAGGGCATCCCTCGTCATATCCTAAAGAAAACAAAAGCAAAGCTCTTGAGATAGAATTCACATACCAAAAAATTCACTCTTCTTGAAATGTACAATCAGGGGCTCCTGGGTGGCTCAGTCGGTTAAGTGTCCAACTCTCGATTTTGGCTCAGGTCATCATCTCATTGGCTCGTGAGCTCGAGCCCCTCGGCAGGCTCCGCTGCTCCCCTCAAAATAAAATACATTAACTTTATCTTTTAAAATGTTTATTCATTTTTGAGAGAGACAGAGAGTGAGAGCTGGGACGAGCAGAGAGAGAGGGAGACACAGACTCTGAAGCAGCTCCAGGCTCTGAGCTGTCAGCACAGAGCCCGACAAGGGGCTTGAACTCACGAACCGTGAGATCCTGACCCGAGCCAAAATCGGACCCTTAACCGACTGAGCCGCCCAGGTGCCTGTAAAATACATTACCTTTAAAATGAAATAAAACAGGGGCGCCTGGGGGGCTCAGTCGGTTAAGCATCCGACTCTTGATCTCAGAATCGTGAGTTCAAGCTCTGCATTGGGCTCCGTGCTAGGCGTGGAGCCTACTTAAAAAAAAATAAAATAAATGAAACGTACAGTTCCGTGGTTTTCAGTATATCCACAGTACTATGTAACAGTCTCCGCTTTAATTTTAGGACATTTTCATCGCCTCACAAGGAAACGCTGTAGCCACCAGCAGTCCCTGCTGCTTCTCCTCCTGCGGCCAGTCCACTCTGCCGCCAGGGGTTGGCCTATTCTGAACATTCCTTATAAATGAATTTATGTAATGTGTGATATTTTTTGACAAGTTTCCTTTTTTTTTTTTAAGTTTATTTATTTATTTTGAGAGAGAGTCAGAGAGGAGGAGTGAGTGAGGGGCAGCGACAGGGAGAGAGAGAATCCCAAGCATGAGGTCATGACCCGAGTCGTCCTCAGGAGTAGGGCCCTTGACCGACTGAGCCGCCCGGACGCCCCTTTTGTCTATGGGAAAGTTTGCTACTGTTTTTCACTTTTTTCCCTGATAGCATCTTTTAAAAAATATCAGTGTTTTTGAGTATAACTTGTGTACAAACAACGGGCATCCATTAAAGTGTCCCATTCCATGCATGTTGGTAGCGCAGGCCCATAGCTGTGAAAGTACCAGGAAGTCAGGACACAGACCGTCTACATCCGTCCCCTTTCGCAGCCCCTCTGCCTCGCCGAACCCAGTGGGCTTGGGGGTTCTGATCCAGCCCTGCGCCCCCTGGCTCCTCCATGGCCACAGCGCCCAGTGACGCCATGCCTGCTTCCAGGGCGAGCCCCTCGTCTTGAGAAGGCTTGCTTTTGCCGGTGTTTTCTGAGAACTGTCACCACTGAGCAATTTCCAGGATTTCTCTTTCCACCTTGCCGGCCCTGCTCGGTCTCGTTCAGCGTAGAGTTCCCATCGAGGCTGGGGAAAGGGCGTTTCTTCTTCCCTGGAGGGGTCTGGGGTTGGCCCGCACTGGGCCCCTGCCCGGGGCTCTGCCCAGCACCCTGCCTCGTCTCCTTGTAGGACTCAGGGTGGCGTTCACGTTCACGAGGACGGGCTGACCGTGACCTCTCCGGTCCTGATGTGGGTCCAGGTAAGCACCCCGTCCCTGGCCCTCTCCTGTCCCCAGCCAGGCTCACTGGCGGACTTGCCGAGACCAGGTCCTCACTGGGAGACGGGGTCTGCGTGGCTCCCAAGTCCAGACGCGGCCTCAACCCGTGTCGGTCCTGAGCCGGGAGGGCGCCCAGGACGTGCGGGTCTGGTGCGGGGTGCCTGCGAGCCCCGCCCATCAGTGACCAGCTTCAGAATGCCGCCTGCCCACACCTTTGCCGGACACGCTTCAGGCAGGCCCTGTGGCCTCCCTCGCCCCCCGAGACCCAGACAACGCCACTGGTGTCTCCGTGCTCAGCCCCCAGACGCCTCAGCTCTCGAAGCAGGGGCCCCCCGAACGGTGGCTCGTGACCCGACCAGTCAGGTTCCGAAGGGCCCCAGGGCAGGCCTGCCCGCTCAGGACTAAAGGGAGGGAGGCGGCTGCAGCCCAGTACGGGCGACCCGCGAAGCCAGGACCGGGCGACCCGCGAAGCCGGGACCGGGCGTGTGGCCGGCACGGGCCAGTGTGAGCAGGCTGGGCTCAGGGTCAGGGAGCCTACGACCGACCGGGAGCCGCCAGAGGCAGCGCTTCACGCGTCCGCCACGGCTTGGTCAGGCCTCCAGCGCCTGTTTAAGCAAGTAATCCCTTGTACAAAATTCTTTCCGTTAAGATAAGCAGCGTGAGTTTTAAAAAGTTTTTATCAGCTTGACCCTGACTCCTGCTGGAGCACTGGGGCAAAGGGCAGATTCCCACCAGCCCGGCCGGCCGGGTGTGTGCGTGGGGCTGAGCCGGCCCGAGGGTGGTGGGGGCGACAGCAAGAGTCGGTGCCTAGAGGTCCCACTGATAACGTCAGGGGCTTCTGACAGGTTAAGGCGTTAACCTGGGGTGCCGAGCAGTGGATGGAGAGCCAGGCTGGGGGTGGGGCCGCGTGATTTCTGATGGTGAGCAGCCCCTCAGGACTGCACTCCCCGTTCCCAGGGTGCCCCCCTCCCTGCCTGAGGTTTGGCCAGGGGCCAAGTTGGTGGCCACACGCAGGGCCATGAAAGGACCCCTCCCAGCACAGGGTGGGGAGGGTGGAGTTGGGTCGAAGCCCCAGGGGCTGGTCTGTCCTCAAGGGAAACAGCCCGGGGTGAATCTCTAACCCTGCCCTGAGATCTCAGGGTAAGTGTCGGGCTCTCCTGGGCAGCACCGTCTGTCCCCTACTTGGGGTCTGGCAGGAAAGGACTTCGCACCCAGACGGTGGAGGGTGGAGTGGGGACCGGGTCATATGGCCACCGTCGCTACCTGCTCCTTCCGGCCTGGTGCGCCTGGACTCGGGCAGCCGCAGCCTCTCCCCACTCTCGCGGGGCCGTCTGCCTTGCCCTTCGCTTCTCTGTCGCAGTGAAGTCACCCCACTGGTCCTGGGGGTTGAAAATGCAGATAAAAGAAACCACGACATAACCCACCTTGATTTGGCCCTTCCCGAGTGCGTGGACGTCACAGCCGGAGAAGCAGAATTTGAGGACCGGGGGTTTCTGACCCCTTCTATTTAAACTATTTTTACCCTACTGCACCTTTTATTCAGCTGATCCGAACTTGAATTAGTTCCGGTGCTCACGGGTCCCGGGCCGTCAGCCCGTTTTCAGCTCCGTGCGACGCAGCACTCCCGTCCCGATGTTGAGGCTGGCGGGTGAGCCTGGCCCAGTGTCCCGGGGCAGCCACGGCAGGCTCTTGTCTTCCAGGCTTTGGACGTCATCTTGGAGCGGATGAAGGCCTCAGGCTTTGACTTCTCTCAGGTCCTCGCCNGACGCCTGCCGCTCTCCTGCCTTGGAGGTCCCACAACAGGACGCGGGTGAGGAAGAACCCGATGCAGGGCCTCTGCTGGGTGGAGGAAGCATTTGATGCGCGTTTACGACGCCTGCTTCTGGAGCACGAAAGTGGCTTTCTTGTTTCCTAGAATCAGAAGCAAAGTTAGAAATTATACTTCCAGGGGCGCCCGGGGGGCTCAGCCGGTTGAGCCCCCAACTTGGGCTCGAGTCATCATCTCACCATCTGTGAGTCCGGGCTCTGTGCTGATGGCTCGGAGCCTGCTTCGGATTCTGGGTCTCCCTCTCTGTGCCTCCCCCACTCACGCTCTGTCTGTCTCTCTCTCTCAAAAATAAATAAACATTTAAAATAATATAAAATTTAAGGGGCACCTGGGTGGTTCAGTCGGTTAAGCGTCCGACTTCGGCTCAGGTCATGATTTGATCTCACAGTTTGTTAATTCGAGCCCCACACTGGGCTCCCTGCCGTCAGCACAGAGCCCGCTTTGGATCCTCTGTCCCCCCCTCTCTCTGCCCTTCCCCTGCTCATGCTGTCTCTTTCAAAACTAAATAGACATTGGGGCGCCTGGGTGGCTTAGTCGGTTAAGCGTCCGACTTTCGCTTAGGTCATGATCTCGCGGTTCGTGGGTTCGAGCCCCGCGTCGGGCTCTGTGCTGACTGCCAGCTCAGAGCCTGGAGTCTGTTTCAGTCTGTGACTCCCTCTCTCTCTGACCCTCCCCTGCTCACACTGTCTCTCTCTCTCTCTCCTAGAAATAAATAAAACATTACGGAAAAAAACTAAATAGACATAAAAAATAAGAAATATACAAATAAATTTAAAAAATAAAGTTTACTTAGCTTTGAGAGAGAGCGTGCACGTGAGTGGGGAGGGGCAGAGAGAGAGGGAGAGAGAGTCCCAAGCGGGCTCTGCACTGTCAGCGCAGAGCCTGACTCCGGGCTGGAGCTCATAAACCACGGGAGCACGACCTGAGCCGAAATCCAGAGTTGGACGCTCAACTGACTGAGCCACCCAGGCGCCCCAAGCTACTGCTTTTATTATCATTGCCTTTATACGGGAACCCAGAGGCACAGAGGGGTGACGGCCACACAGCTGCTGGGAGGGGAGTCCAGACCCAAGTTGAGCCTTACCCTCTGAATCACTTTGCTCCATGTCTGAATAGCCTGTTTCCACATCCTCATTAGAGAGCACTTCCTGGTTTTTCTAAAGCCACCTCTTCTCTCCTACCCCCAACTGGACAGGAATTTATGGCTCCTGTCCTTGTTAAACTAAACAACTTCTCTGAGTGATCTCATCCACTTCTCTCACCTAAACCCCCGGCTGGGACACCCTCTCCCTCCTGGGCATCGCCCCGACCCCATGGCCGGGTATCCCAACTAATGTGCTAGACTCAGTGCTCTGCCTTTCCCCGGGGCCACAACCCACCCATCATCCTTGACCCCATGTCTAAGGGGTCCCCGTGTCCCGTTCACTTGTTACATGACTCTTGAATCTACCACCTCCTCTCCAGTCTTGTCTCTCTTTCCCCGGGCCGAACACGTATGGTTTTTCTCTGGGCCTCAGCTTCAGCCTCCTTGCCTCCCATATACCTTCTCGTGACTCCCCCTGGGAGTCAGCGCTGGCCATGTCACTCCCCTGCCAATCCAGAGTTCCCACACCTCTCAGTAAGCCCCAGGACCCTGAGCATGGCTGTCAAGGCCCTGGGGCTCGGGCTGTCCCCCCATCTCCCACCTGAGACCCCGCCCACTGCTCAGAACAACACTGTTCCGGGACGCCTGGGTGGCTCTGTGATTAAGCGTCCAACTTAGGCTCAGGTCATAATCTCACCATAGTGGGTTCGAGCCCTACATCAGGCTCTGTGCTGCCTGCCGGTGCAGAGCCTGCTTGGATTCTCTCTCTCTCCCTCTCTCTCTGCCCCTCCCCTGCTCACACTCTCTCTCTCTCTCTCAAAATGAATAAACTTTAATGAAAAGAATGCCATCATTCCACACACCTGCCCACCTCACCTGTGCGCACTGCATGGGGCGCCCACACATGCCACTCAGCTCCTTGCCTACCAGTCACGTCCACCCCTACCCAGCAGCGCCCCCAGCTGGTTAGATGCCCCCCCCCCCCCCCCCCCCGCTCTGCTGCTCCCCCAGATGGTCAGCCACAGCCCACCCGGCCTCTCCCCACTGTGACTCCCCGGCGACCGGGCCGGCCAGACCATCGGCCTCCCAGACCCCCTCAGCCACCGCCCCCAGGCGGNGCTGGGCATCCGTAGGGTTTTATCATTGTAAACTCGTGTCTTTTTCCCTGACTCCACTCCAGTATCAAGAGAATAGAGACAGTACTATCCTGTTCATCTGCCTCACTGCCTGGCATGATCTAGGTGCTCAATAAATGTTGGTTGAATGAATGAATGAATGGGTAAGTGAATGCTGCGTGAATGTCAGATAATATTACAGGCAGTCTGTTTAAATGCAACTTCACAAAGGTACCAAAATCCAGACCAGTAGTTCTTTCTTGGATCCTTCCTGTACATTTTGAGGTGAACAGGGCAGAGTTCTCGTTTTCTAGAAATGAAAACCAAGTCTCACAGAGGTGATGACTCCTGTGACTCAGGCTGCAGGGGCAGGCTTGGAGCCCGGTTCTTTCGGTGTGTGTGCTCGGGAGCCGTTCTGTGTTTCCAGGAGGTGAGGGCGTGTAGCCCGCGAACACGTGCTTGGCTTCTCTCTCACCAGCAACACGGAAGCGTGTACTGGAAGGCAGGGGCCAGCCAGGTGCTGACAAGCCTGTCGCCAGACCTCCCGCTGCATAAGCAGCTGCAGGTATGGTGGCCGCGTTGCGGAGTCTGAGAACATTCCGTAGGGTGGGAGGAGGACGCAGGCCCCTGCCGGCCCTGAAGTCTGAGGCTGTTGTGCTGGTCAAGGGTGTCGAGCTTGGCTGGGGCCGTGGGGGTGTGAACACGGACTGCCCTGCCCCACCGCGGGTATCCCTGGTGTCTGAACAGAGGATGGGGTCCCAGCATCGAGGGTCCCTTCCGGTCCTGACCTTCCTGGGGGGGAGTCTCCCGGAGGGGGGCAGGCAGCCTCCCGGTGCTGGGAAGGCGGGCTCGGCCTGCTCCACTGTCCGGGCTTCAGATCCCCCGTGACACTGCCCTTTCACGTTCCTGCCCCCGCCTCCCCTGGGTGTTGCCTGCGGTGCTCAGATTTCCTTCTTAGAACCTTCTTAGAACCTTNGCCAGGCCTGCTTCTCTGTCCGCGACAGCCCAGTGTGGATGGACGCCAGCACTGCAGCCCAGTGCTGCCGGCTGGAGGCCGCCGTGGGCGGCGCGCGNGCCCCAGGAGGAACGGGGTGGGGAAATGCCCGGGGAAGGTGCCCCTGGGGGTGGGGGCCCGGGCTGATCCCTGAAGGGTGCCCGGCGGACATTTCTGGGCCTGAGGCCGCCCAAGAACTTGCGTCTCCGAAGGCCCAGCACATGCCGCGCCCACGAGGCCATCAGGCCACACAGGACACGGAGTTTTAAGAATTTGAGCTCTTTCCACAGCGATTCACGGGAAACCAAATCGCGAAGATTTACCAGCAGCACCCCGAGGCCTACTCACGCTCGGAGGTTGGTTCCACGCCCCTGTTTGATTTCACTCACACTTGAATTCCCTTTACCTTTAGTGTAAGTACATCTCGTGTGCAATGGCCCAAAGCGTCGATTCGCAGACACTGAAAATGATGTGTTCAGTTTTGCTTATTTCTCACTGTCCAGCTGTGTCCAGAGAGGAGGACAGAACAGAGTCTTGGGAAAGAGAAGTCAGGGCCTCTCCTGACCCCAGGGTCAGAGGGCAGGGCAGGGTGGGAGCCGTGGGGACTGGTGTCTTCCTCGGGCCCCGAGTAGCAGAGCGAGGTGCCCTTCAGGCTCTGTCTTCTCCGCTCCCTGCATGTCGGTGGCTGCCGGCCCTTGACTGCTGTGGACTCAGTGTTGTCTCTGGAAATGCGGAAACCAGGGCCTGTGTCCCGGGGACCCCGAGCCACTCCTTGACGCACACTTGCTGAGAGCCGGCACTTAGTGCCGCCTGAGCAGCAGCATGACGCCTTGGCTAGTGATTTTCGTCTCTGAATAGTTAGAAAACGATCAGCCTGTGTTTGACCTAAGTGCCTTTTTCATCTTGGAAGCTAACAGCCTCGGTTTATCATTTAAGGACTCAAGGTTCCAGATTAGTCTGCAGCACCTGCCGTGTAGATTTTGGGGAGGGGGCAGAAGGGCTGAGATGTAAAACCCTCTCCAAATTCTGTGTGTGGAACAGAGGTGGCCTGAGGGGGGACAGGCGGTGCTGGCATTCTCTGCACGCGCCAAGACCCATGATTCCGCTGTGGAAGCATGAAATCCAGTCGCAGCCCCCCAGCTGCTGCAGGCCTGTCTCACTTATGCTGCTCTGAACCCCGAGAGTGTCTTCGTTGGATCTGAGTCCTGTGGCCGTAGATAGAAAGGCCCTGTGACTTGCGCGTAAGGACCACAGGCACGGACGACGGCGGTCGGGCCCCGTCCTTCCTGGATGGCGGGTGGAAGAGCCACTTCCCGTGGCTTTTCTGCTTTGTCGGACTTGACAGTTTTCTGGCCGGACAGAAACTGCAGAGCCAGGTGCTGCCCCAGGGCCTTGGTGTTCCGGATGCTCACGCTCCAGGGTCCTGGAAAGTCAGTCACTACCATTACCGGGCACCTTGCCCAAAGGTGCCACTTCCCTCCTCAGTTGAAAACTCTCGTGTTGTGTGCACCAGAAGGTTCGGTGGCTTATGGAAATGAGTCCTAGCTCGCTGTTTCTTCCTTTTGCAGAGAATTTCTTTGGTCAGTAGCTTTGCGGCCTCCCTATTCCTTGGGTCGTACTCCCCTATCGACTGCAGTGACGGTAAGCCTTCAGGGCGCTGGGGCCTCTGCTGGGTGTGGGCGTGTGGGGCTGTGGGCAGCACGAGCCCCGCCCGCCCGGCTGGGTGCCAGTCCGTTAGCCCTGTCACCTGTTGCCAAGAAGGGAGCACATTAGTTACCTTTTGCTGTGGAACGGACGCCCCGGTGCGTAGCAGCTGAGGCCACGGGTGTTGATGTCGCACAGAATTTCCGCAGGTCCCTCATCGGGCAGCCGCTCAGCTGGCTCCCATGGCCCACGAGCTCTGATGGATGGGGGCGTTCCGGCTGGCCACCGCAGCCAGTCCTGTAAAGGCTTGACTGGGGCCGGGGGACCCACTTCCAGGGCTCCAGACATCACCGGTTTGAGGCCTCCGTTCCTCTCCCCGGGCGCCTCCCGTAGGACCACTCACGAGGCTGTGGCTGGGTCCCCGCCCCAGCGAGGAGGGAGGGGAGTGCGGCCAAGCAGAGGCTGCAGAATCTCTTACGCCTCCGTCTTGGGGGTGACATACCGCCACTTCTGCCGCACGCTCCGGGTCGCACAGACCTACCCAGGTGCAGGAAGACGGGGACCCCGCAAGGCGTGAACAGCCGGGCTCAGGGAGGGGCGGTGGCCATCGCAGAGCCTGGCTCCCACCAGGAGTTGTTTCTTGGGGAACTCGAGCGCTTCTGGAGTTCAGAACCTTGGCAGAAATAACTGCCGGTGATGCCAGCGAGGCAGGGAGGCCGGGGCACAGGCTGCCACGTGAGGCCCGGCCGCCCGGAGAAGAGGGGCCGGGCTGCAGAGCAGGCGCCCGGCCCTGTGAACGCGGCTTTGGTGGAGTCGTGGGGCGCCCACAGCCTCCTAGGGCTCTGTGTGGAGCGTGCGAGTGCTGTCGTGGGCCGGCCGTTACCCCATGTTCGGGGAGACAGAGCTGGTCCCCCAGCCTCGCTCACCATCTGGAGAGGAGAAGGCAGCACGGAGCAGTGAGACCAGCGGAATGTAAACCTGGAATGGCCTGTGTGCGCTCGAGGGGGCCGCACGTCCCCGTTCCCACGTCACCCCTCCCGGGGCCGTCCGGAGGCTCGCGCCCTTCAGCCTCGGCCGCCTGCGAGGTCACCCCTAACTACC
>NW_027531901.1:1041850-1059170 GCF_008692635.1 Crocuta crocuta
CTCTGCCGAGCGCTGCTTGCGTCCCCCTTGCCGTCCTCAGGCTCCGGGAAGCCTCGGGAGCGGTTTCAGACAGACGTCGTGAGTTGATCTCCCTGCTTCCCTCGAAAAGTTATATGCGACCCGCATCGGCCCAGGGCTCCTCCGAGCAGACACCGTGAACCCAGGGGACGGGGACACGAAGACCGGTTCCCGGTCTGTGTATCGTCGGCTGTCAGGGCCGCAGATTTCCAGGCTCACAGTGGAGCACCAGCCCGTGAGGACTGTCTGGAGGAGGTGGCCCTGCCGACCCCGCGTTCGCACACGGTGTACTTGCCGGTGGGAAGAGGCCCGAGTGCGAGTTGCCTGCAGGACAACGCTCGGCCTGCTGCCACGTTTGTGCATTTTCCCGAAAGGTCGTTTTTAAAGACGTCTCTGTTTCTTGCTTCCTCTGTTCCTTAGGTTCTGGAATGAACTTGTTGCAGATCCAGGACAAAGTCTGGTCGCGGGTCTGCCTTGCCGCCTGCGCGCCTCGCCTGGAGGAGAAGCTCGGCTCACCGGTCCCGTCCTGCTCCGTCGTGGTAGGTCCTCGCAGAGCGGGCAGCGGCCGGGGCGGCCGGGGCGCCCGGTGTGGAGCCTTGCCCTCGCCGGTGCTCAGGGGCAGGGGCCTGACGGCCTCGCGGCGGTGAGGCCTGGGGTGGGGACTTCGGGAGGCTCCCCTGGGAACGTACTAGAGTTGGAGGAACGTGGACGGGGTGAGTTGTGGGCGGTGGCAGACTTTAGGAGAAAATACTCAGGATGTTGGAATTCCAGGGCCAGGAACGCCTGCGAGGCCGGAGGGAGGCAGAGGGCGGGGGAAACACCAAGAAACGCCGGCGAGCCGGCCGAGCGAGTCCCCGGCGCCATATCGCCCAGGCTGGAATCTCTCTGTGCCACTCCCCGGCTCTGTGGCTTTAGCCTGTGCCTCAGTTTCCCCGCCATTTCTGTCGTTCCTGAAGGAACGCGAATCGTGATACTTTCTGTGCTGTCAGACTGACGTGCAGAATAAAGAAGTCGATGCATTTAACGTTTATTTATCTGAGGGAGAGAGAGCTCAAGCAGGGGAGGGGGAGACGGAGAGGGAGGGTGAATCCCAAACAAGCTCCCTGTGGTTAGCATGGATGCCGACGAGCCCACGGACGAGATCAGGGCCAGCTGAGCCACCCGGGCCCTGGAAGCGAGCTGATGCGCTGCAGGTGCTCGGGGTAGTACTTGTTCCTGGGGGCGGCGCGGAAAGCACTCAGGGCAGCCCCATGGGAAGCAGGGAGCCGGCCAGTCTCACACCAGACACAAACATGCACTCGGGTGAGACTCGAATGGAAGACCTGAGAGCGTGAGGCGCCTAGAAGGAAACAGGTGTTGTGATGACTGTTAGGATTTGATACCGAGTGCGAAGGCAAGAAAGCAGCAAGTGGGACCACGTCAAACTTCTAAACTTCTGCGCAAGGAAAAGCATCGGCCAAACAGAGAGGCCGGGTTCCTGGCTTGCTCGGTTGAGCCTCTGACTCTTGGTTTTGGCCAAGGTCACGATCTCAAGGTTCAGTTCGTGATTTTGAGCCCCTCCCCTGTGTTGGTCCAGAGCCTGCTTGGGATTCTCTCTCTCCCTCTCTCTCTGCCCCTCCCCTATGCGCACTCTCTCTCTCTTTCTCTCTCTCAAAGTAAATAAATACACTTAAAAAAGCCAAAAAGGCAACCAATGGGATGGGAGAAAATACTTAAAAATTACATACCTGGGCACCCCTGGGGGCTCAGTCGTTAGGCGTCCGACCTCAGCTCAGGTCACGATCTCGTGGTTGATAAGTTTGAGCCCCGCATCAGGCTCTGTGCTGACAGCTCGGAGCCTGGAGCTGCTTCAGATTCTGTGTCCCCCCCACCCCCCCGTGCCCCTCCCCCACTCATGCTCTGTCTCTTTCTCTCAAAAAATAAATGTTAAAAAAAGTTTTTTAAATTGTATATCTGATAAGGAGTTAGTATCCAAAACATCTCAAAAACTCCCACAATTCCATAGCAGAAACCGAGACGGTGTGATTGACATTTAACCGTTAGCACAACACCCCGTCACCCCCATTCGGAACCCTCGCTGCCTGGCGTTCTTGCCTCGGGTTCCCCAAGTTCACTGACTGGTTCTTGGCTGTTCTGTGGGGAGAATGGAACAGGGAGCCCTGGGCCCCACCCTAAGGGGCCCCCGGGGCGCGTCGCACACATTCAGGACAGCCGGTGGTGCAGGGTGTGGGTTAGAAGGCGAGGGTCCCTGAGGCCTGGGGAGGGGAGCGGGGGGGGCCTTGAGGACCAGGCTCCCACTCGTGCTGCCCCATCAGAGTCCCGGCCACAGAAGCACTTCTGTGAGGTCAGCACCGAGGCGCAGGGCTTAGGGAGGGGTGCCCCCGCCTTGGAAGGGGACAGAGTGCGGAGGCAGGCGTGAGGAAGGCGGCAGGAAGCAGCAGCCTCTGGGTCGGTGTGCCCAGCGCGCTCCTGGCTTTGTGTCAGAGGCCGGGGTTTTGTCCGAGGCCACAGGCCCTGTTTGCCTCGTGCGGGGAGCACACGCCTCCAAGAGGGAGCGCGAGCAGCTGGAGGAACGGAAGAGACGCGATTCGGGAAAGCGCGTTTTCGCCTGTGCCGTGCGCACTCCGCACGGGGGGACGGGGGCCCCGGGCTCCCAGCCTCCCTCTGGGAAGGTAGTGACCAGACGGCTTTCGCCTTTGCTGCGGGCGGCTGTCCCCGGACAGACGTGCTGGACAGCCCCCCACCCCGCCTCGCCGCCTCCTAACCCGTGTGTCCGGCCAGCGTCACCTGGCACCGGCTGGGTCTCGTTTCCCGCCCTTTCCGCCCTGCGCTTCTGAGGCTCCGAGCTTGTGCTCTGCAAACCCGAGGTCGGGGAGTCAGCCTCCCACGGGACAGCCTTCCCCGGCGGGGCCGCGAGGGGTCTGCTCCTCCTGCCGTCCCCGGGCGGACACCCCCCGGCCCTTTACACACAGACGCTGCCCACGGTGGCGACAGCTTGACAGCGTGCCTGTGGGTGGCCTCTCGCCCCTCCCCCTTCCCCTCTCGTTTCCTGGGGTCTGCGCAGGAAGACATTTCTCTCCCAGGAGTCGGCTTATTCCGATGTTAATCCGAAGTTTTGCTAGAAGGAGCAAAATGTTCTTTCTAGACCCCCAGGAAAACCTATCATTTATTTTAAGCTTTTGGAACTAACATAAAGCCAGGGAAAGGGGAAAAAAAGTTTCTCTTTTGTAGCTGTTTCCTGAAGGCTGTGGGTCTGTCCAGAGGGTGTCCCCGCTATCTGGTCTCACAGCCCTTGGGGGAGCCTGGGGGCCGTGCTTCCCAGGGGAGCTCCCCACCCTGCACTGCCGTTTTCTGGTTTATTTTCTTTAGAAGGTTGACCTCTGCATTTGCATGTTTGATTATTCTTTTTTTCAATGTTTATTTTGATAGAGCGTGTGTGCAAGTAGGGGAGGGGCCGCGAGAGAGGGAGAGAGAGGATCAGAGGCAGTCAGCACAGAGCCCGACGTGGGGCTCGGACTCTGGAACCGTGAGATCGTGACCTGAGCCGAAGTCGGACGCTTAGCTGACTGAGCCCCCCAGGCGCCCCTCGTGTCTGATTATTCTTAGATGGCCTGACTGATGGAGCGAGTGTGTAAGGCATGGTGTCTTTCCACTCGTTGTTTAGTTACCATTAATGCTGTACCAGAATTTGGAGCTTACAGAAAAAGTACAGGTCGGGGATCGATTTACTGTAGCTGCCTCTCAAAATGCAGCGGTGTTCACAGCGGTGGGGTGACCTGATACTTGCGGTTCCAAGCCTGCGCTGGGCTCCTCTGGCTTTTTGTGAGCGGGAGGGACAGCCCTGGTTTGCGGCAGGAGCGACGCGCGTGCGGCCCAGGGACCCGGGGCTCACAGCATCCCTGCGACCCGAGGTTTGGACGGCCGTGACCAGGGGGGACTTGCCTGAACAGGACACGCTTGCCTCTCCTCCTCAGGGAGCCGTTTGTCCCTACTACGTCCAGCGCTACGGATTTCCCCCAGGGTGCAAAGTGGTGGCCTTTACTGGGGACAACCCAGGTGAGTACCTCGGAAGATGGCACTTTCCGGGTGGCCTGACTCGGTCCACTTGAGCACGTCAGTCAGCCCAGCCTCTCCTTCCTCCCGGCCCCTCCTTGGCTCTGACTCTGCCTTCTGGAGCCACTGACGCCCCCCCCTGCCCCCAGGTGAGAACTGATCAGTGGTTAGGGAAGGGAGTCCTGTCCCCTCCACCCCCCACCCCTGCAACTAACTGCCTTTTCTGTTCCAAGCCAAACCTCTCCGTTCCTCCTGCCTTCCTTGGGGACGTGGTTTGGGGCTCCTCCCCATCATTTGATCTATGGGCACGAATCACTCCTCATCCAAACACCTTCCCCTCCCCCAGCCGCTCTGGAGGGGTCATCAGGTCTCTGACGAGAGGCCGGTGGCGACCCTGTGCCACCAGAGGCTGCCCCGCAGCCCCGCCCCCCTGCAGCCCTTTTCCTCTCGAGCCCCGAACTGGGATCGCCGGGTAGACACAGATGCAGGTGCGGCGCCCCGCGTGAGCCAGAGGGGCCACCGATGCAGTGGGTGTGAGCGCGTCCCACACGGCGCTTGTACTCCAGTAGCCGCAAACCACCTTTCAGCGAAGTACGTGCGGAAGCGCGTTCGTCCGAGACGCGGGTGTGACTGAGCGCCCTGCAGCCTGGCCGGCAGCCCCGCGCTGACCCGTCCGGGGCTCCTGCTCGCAGGAAGCGGGTGCCCCGTGTGGCCGGGGGCCTGGGCTGCGGCCCCGGAGGCCGACCTCCCCGTGTCGGAGCGTGCGCGCTCTGCCCTGCTTCGCCCTCCTCCGCAACACCTGTTTCCTGGTGTTTCCAGGCGGCGGCCTTCTCGCGCTTTCCACGCCCCGTCGCCTCCCGTTGCTGTGTGGACTCGCGGGACGTGAGCGTCCCGATACGTGGAGGCGCGTCTGTCCAGGCGTGTAGCCGATGGCCCTGTTGACGTTCATTCGTAACACGCGTGGTTACGCCGCCGGCCTCCGCGCTCTCCGCAGCGTCTGTGTGTGGGGATGAGGGAGACGCCTAAGCGGCTGTCCCTGCAGCCAGCGCCGCACGCGTCCCCAGCGAGCCCCCGGCCTTGGTCTCTGCCGCTGAGGCGGCAGCTCCGGTGTCCTCGCCGCGACCCCTCCCTCCCGGGACGGCGCGGCTCTGGAGGCGGGGGTCCCAGGAGCCGGCCCTTCCTGGCCCTGAGCGGCTTCTGCGGGCCATCGTGCGCGGCCGCGTGCGCAAAGCACGGAACCACACGGAGGCTTTGGAGGACGGATCCCGTGACCCCAGTCCCACCGGGAAGGGGAGGCGGCGGCTGGTGGGCAGCGGCCGGAGCCCCGCGGGGCGAGGCGTGGAGCCCCAGTGTGCGTGTGCTGCTGCGCAGGCTCCCAGGGGCCCCGGGGCTGGGCCCGCCAGCGCTGACGGTTGGGAGGTTTGCCTCCCCGAACGGAAATAACCTCACGGAGCCTCGTGAGGCAGTGTACGTTCTGGAACCTCCTTCATCAGCTAGAAGAACGTCAGGGGGAGGAATGGGCCTTTGAAGCCCTGGAGGGGGCATGTTTGAGCAGGAGAGACAAAGCAGCAGCTTCCGGTCCTTCCCCCGGGACCCCGGCTTCAGGCTGCATGTTGGAGACCCCAGGCAGGTGGCCCTCAGTCGGGTCCTCGCGAAGTCTGACCCCCGGCCCGCTGCTGCTGCGAGGGCCACAAGCAGACAGGCTCACGGAGGCTTTGCTCTTTCGTGCAAGGGAAGCCTCTTCGCCGCGGGAAACACGTTTTCAATACTGACAAACCAAAGGAAGGATGCAGAGATCATCCACAGCCCCTTAACCCAGAGACACCGGCGGTTACGGTCTCGATGGTGGCCCTCCCAGCTTGCTCTCTGCGCACAGGGAAACGTGTTCTAACACCTGGGCGGGATCTCCGTGCAGCGCCACTTTGACGGTCGCCTACGGTCCAGTCGGCCCACACCTACTTCCCCAGGTGGAGGCTTGCGGCTGCGGGGACACTGTCCTGTCCCTTGTCCCCTTCGGACAGGTCAGAGGGAGGGCTCCCGGCCCCCGGCCTCTGACGCACGTGGCTGTTGTGCTCAGCAGACGGGACCGAGTGCCCCCGTCCTTCCCCCCCGCTCCCCTCACTCACGTGTTCACTCAGTCACTCGACATTTAGGGAGCGCCTGCCGCGTTCAGACCTTCTTTCAGCTCCTCGGTACGTCAGTGAGCAAGGCAGGCAAGAGCTGCTCTTAGGGACCTCATGTCTGAGGGGGACGGACGGTCCCCTTTACCTTCTGCCCCACCCCCTGCTCACCTTCGTCTGTCTCGTACATCGCATCCTGGTGACTTGGGCCCCTGGGTTCTGAGCACCCTTGGGAGCAGCGACGGTGGGGAGTTTGGGGCCTTTTAGCAGAGGCTGGGAAGCGTGACCACAGGGACTCTGCCCTCTGACCCCTGGGACCCTCCCGTGGGCCATCCTGAGCCCTCAGCTCCCCCTGTTCCCTCCTCAACCGCAGCATGTGGGTTGGGGCGGGAGGTAGGGCCGCCGCCGGGGGGCGACTGGGGTCTGCCCTGTGGCTCCGTGTGGGCTCCGGCTAACCAGAGGCCCCCCCTCCCCAGCGTCGCTGGCAGGCATGAGGCTGGAGGAAGGCGACATTGCGGTAAGGTGACTTCTCACACGCGGGCCGAGCCAGCTCTCAGTCCCCGGGGGCACCCTTGCTGCCTGTTAGAGGGTCTGTTGGTCCCGAAAGGCAGCGGAAGGAGGGACAGGAAGACCCACCCCAGGACCGGCTCACATTTCCTCTCTTAGAAGCTCAGGCTTTGCTGAGCACACAGGTCCCCTTGACGGCGGCCGGTCTGCAGTGGCAGAAGGGTCAGGCCTGCCCTGGGTCTGGTGGGAGGTCCCTTGGGGAACCCTCAGTGACCCAGGCCGTTCGTTAGACGCGGTTGCGGTCACGTTCTAAGAAATTGGCCTGCGGTTTCCAGGAGACCCTGAATCTGGTTGCTAACCTTGGACTTACCGTGTGGGAGGGTCAGAAGGGGTTCTCCGAGGAAGGGGCATGTAACCTGGGGTCTGCAGCGTGAGGAGTGGAGTGACGGGGGTCAGGGCCGGTACAGCTGGGCCGGGAGCCGCCTCACCTCCGCCCGTTTCTCCCCAGGTCAGCCTGGGCACCAGCGACACCCTGTTCCTCTGGCTCCAGGAGCCCAGGCCCGCCCTGGAAGGGCACATCTTCTGCAACCCAGTTGACTCCCAGCACTACATGGCCCTTCTCTGGTAGGCTTGGGGGGAGGGGGCGGGGGCAGCTCTGGCCCTTCTGGAGCCCTCAAGTCATTCTTCCCGGAGCTGAGACCCCGCGACTCCCTGGGTCTCGGACAGCGAAGCTGGGTGGGAAGGGCCCAGGATCTGGAGTTCTCCCCAAACCTGGACTCCAACCCCATCCTCGGCGCCTGTATCCCGTGTGGCCTGGGGCGGGTGCTGTAGCTTGTGTGAGCCACGCTTTGCTCCTAAAACGGGGAGAATAAAGGGGGCACTTCGCAGAGCCATCATGACATGTCTAGCGCTCGGTTCACCTTCAGCAAGTGGTAGGAAGGGTCCCCTGGCTCCTGACAGTTGTCATGGAGGACGTGTGCCCTGCACCCTGACCACGGCCCTTCGGAAACCTGCCGGAAGCTACTCAGGGAAGTCTCTGAGCCTTTAGGCCCCAGGAACCATTGGCAAATACGTGGGTCTGTTTCACTTAGCCAGCTCTGTTCCACCGTCCAGATGGTATGGTGTGCAGAAAACACAGCTCCCCGCCTCTCCCTGGCGTGCCTCCGTGACAACCCCCCCAGAGCCCAAGACCAGTGCATTTCCCGATGATTCGGAGGGACCTCTGCTGGGCCTGATGCCCGAGGGAGAACCTCAGATTCTCTGCCATTCACTGGTTGGGGCTTGTGGTCCAGCCTGACCCGCAGCCCTTCTACCTCGGACTCTTCACCAAAACACATGGGTGCGGTCAGCAAGCGCCGGGTCCCTCCCTCAGAGGTGTGTGCACTTCTGCAGCTTTAAAAATGGCTCCCTGATGAGAGAGAAGATCCGTGATGAGTCAGCTTCCTGCTCCTGGAGTGAGTTCTCCGAGGCGCTGCGGTCCACGGAGATGGGGAACAGCGGGAATCTGGGTAGGCTGTGGGCGGTGCCTGGGTCTGTGAAGGGCAGCAGTCGGGGCAGGAGGGGCAGGGCCTGGGGAGACGGGGGCCGCGGGGAAGCCAGGGGAGCCCAGCCGGGCCGCCCAGACGAGTGTGAGCCCCCGGTCTGAGTGAGGGCGGCCGTTCTCCGTGCCTCCAGCGGAAAGCGGGGCCGCAGCCGCATCTCTGTCCCGCGCAGAGGCCCTGGTGACAGCGTCCGGACGCAGCCCCGGCTCCCGCCCTGCCCCGTCGGGCCCCGCGCGGAGCTCTCACCCCCAGATGCAGGCTGCTGAGAGGAAACGTGCCCGGTGTTGGGGCCGGCCTTCCCAGCAGGGAGGGGCCGCGTCTCCCTTGATCAAACCCGGCTGGTTTTCGGGGCTGCTTGGGCAGCGGCCTCCGGCCTGGGCCGCCAGGTGAGAGTAGGAAGCCCCGTCTCTAAGAAAATGTTGCTTGCAGGGGCGCCTGGGTGGCTCAGTCATTAAACACCCATCTCAGCTCAGGTCATGATCTCACGGTTCGTGGGTTCGAGCCTCGCGTCGGGCTCTGTGCTGACAGCTCAGAGCCTGGAGCCTGTTTCGGATTCTGTGTCTCCCTCTCTCCCTGACCCTCCCCTGCTCACGTGGTGTCTCTCTCACTCTCTCTCTCTCAGAAATAAATAAAACATTAAAAAAAAAAAAAAAAAAGAAAAGTAAAAGAAAATGTTGCTCTGGGCCTCCCTGTCCCCCGAACTCCTGGGAGACACTGAGGGGGGTCGTTTCACCCTGCTCTCGTCTAAGTCTTTGAGAAGCTTATCTTTTGTATTTGATTCCTGACAGAGAATCTCCTCTTGGTCTCGTTTCAGGGTTTTATTTTGACGTAATGGAGATCACCCCTGAAATTATTGGGCGCCATAGGTTTAGTGCAGAAAACCGCAAGGTATGTGTGCTACTGGTATTGGAGAGAAATTGGCTCCGTTTCTGAGTACTACGTTTAATGATCGCCTGTCAGATTCTGCCGCTTTAGGGACTCCTGCATTTACTTATCTATTGCTAGAGCAAAGGTGGGTTTATTTAATTATTTAATTTACTTTGAGACAGAGCGCCAGCGAGCGGGGAGGGGCACAGAGAGGGGGAGAGAGGGAATCCCAAGCAGGTTTCGCTCTGTCGGCGTGGAGCCCGACATGGGGCTCGAACCCAGGAACTACGACGTCGTGACCCGAGCGAGTCAGACGCTTAGCTGACTGAGCCACCCAGGCGCCCCTCGAGCAAATGTGTTTGATGTGCCAGAGCGCATTGTAGTGCCGGGAAATCTGCAGGGTTGAGGCAGACGCGCCTACAGAGCGGAGGGCAGGCCGCCTGGGCGTTTTCCCCGGAGCCAGCCCTGTGCACGCTGACTGCCACCAGGAGTCGTGGACTGTTGTGCCCGGGCAGACCTCACCCTGCACCCCGAGGACTCACGTCTCCACATCAGGAATCCCTTCCCGATCGGAAGCCTCTGGGACGGGAGCCGCTACCGTTTATCGAGTGCTGTTTAGCTCCAAGCACCGTGCGGTGCTTTCCTATGTCCCTCACTCACTGCTCAAGCACCTTGAGGTCCAGAGAGGCTGCCTCGTGGGCCCGAGTCACCAGGGCCTGGGCGGTGGAGGGGGGCCTCCAACCCCAGTCCCCTCGGCCCTGAAGCTGCTGTTTTGTTTCCCCCGCACCCCGCGGCCTTTCCTAGGTGGGGTCCGTAAGCCACTCTCTGTGTAGCAACAGTTGCAGAGTTGGTGTTGGGTTCGTGGCTGACGAAGTCGTTCTGTATTGGGCCGTCGGGAAAGCTTTCTAGACCCACAGAGGGAGGGAGCTCGTCTCCATTTTCCGATGAAGGGTTGGAGAAGATTCAGAGAAGATAGGCCTGTTCCCTTCTCCATAAACCAGGGCTGTCGGGGAGAAGGTAGGGCCTGTACTGGTCACAGGGGCCGCGGCACGGGCGGGGCTTGGGTGGCCCCATCAGCAGCGGCCCGAAGGACGCTCGCAGCCGCGGGCGCTCACTTAGCGAGTGTCCAGCGCCTAGACCAGGCTCTGTTGTCTGGGCTGATCGTTACAACCACCCTGACGCACGGGGGCCCCTGTTCCCTCAGTTTTGTTTAGAAGATGAAACCCAGAAGGGTCTACGTGACTTACGTGAAGTCGCAGAGCTGGACCCTTGGCGGCCTGACACTAGCTCTCTGATGCTCTGTTTGTCCACAGCGAGCATGCGTGAGGCTGGGAGCGTGGGTGTGAGCAGTGTGTGTGAGCGTGTGTGACAGGTGAGCCTCGCTGTGTGTCAGCCGCACTGGAGGTCTGTCTGTCTGTCTGTCTGTCTCTCTCTCTCACACACACACACACACACACACACACACACACACACACGGGGAAACGAGGGGTCTTCACTCGGTGCCTGCTTTCCCTTGGGCACAGGTGCCAGCGTTCCCCAGGGAGGTGGAGGTCCGAGCACTGATCGAAGGGCAGTTCATGGCCAAGAGGATTCATGCCGAGGGCCTGGGCTACCGAGTCAGTAAGTGAGCTGCTGCCGGGCTGTGTTCCGGGCCGGGGACCCCACACCCTGAGGTGCCTCAGACCCTTCCCGGCCTCCGGGCCAGGCCTCACAGGCTGGTTGCGGCTTCCTGGCCGGGGCGGGAGGGAGACGGAGCCTGGCCCCCGTGGCTGGGGAGCAGGTGAGTCAGCGAGCACCTCAGGCCTGCGGGACGAGGAGGCAGGCTAATCCGCTTCTCTGCTCCGTCCCCACGAGCCTCACCTCCTGCCGGGGAGCAGAGAAGTCCTGGGCACCCGAGGGGTGATGGGATAATGCCATCATCCCAGCCTTTAAAGCATTAAAAAAAAATTTTTTTTAATGTTTATTTTTGAGAGAGAGAGAGAGAGTGCAAGCAGGGGAGGGGCAGAGAGAGAGGGAGACACAGAATCCAAAGCAGCTCCAGGCTCTGAGCCGTCAACACAGCCTGACGCGGGGCTCAAACTCACGAACTGCAAGATGATGACCCGAGCTGAAGTCAGACGCTTAACCGACTGAGCCCCCAGGCGCCCCTGCCTTTGAAGCATTCTTGCGCAAAACCACCCGAGCTACTTACCCTCTTAGCAAGCCTGACGGTGGCTCTCAGACTGTCGCCCCCTCTGCTGGCTTCCTCCCAAATAGGGTCACATAAAAGAGCACGCTTGCCCCAGAAAGGGCTGCCCGGACGGGGGGCAGCACCCTTCTCCGGCTGCGGTGCGGACTGACTCGCGTTGTTAGTGACCTGCAGGGCCACGTTCGTGAAGTCACCGTGTGACTGGGCATGGCCGTCAGTTCGCGCCCCCGCATTGAGTGCTCCATCGCGCTCGGCTGCGGCCGACTCTCCTGCTCTGTGACTCTTTCTGGGTCAGCATATGAGCCGTGCTGCTGTCCCTCTTGTAAACGTCCCCGGCCGATTCTTCTTGATTTCGTCTCTCCTGTGTAGCAGGTATTGGTGGTAAACTGACAACCTGAGAACTTGTTGTGTGTGGTTAGCACAGTGTTTCGTGACTTAATCAAACACCTCTGCCCAAGCAGGTGCTGGTGCTGGGTACCCCAGCCTCGTGTGCTCAGTCACTCCCGTCTCTGGGCCCCGCGGGCGTTTCCGTTGCTGGCGCCTCTGAGCCTTAAAGGCTCTACTTCTTCTTCTAGTAACGAACGTGTGCGGTTCCAGCAGAGGGGGCGCCTGGGGGGCCGTCGGCTAAGCCCAGACCGCGGTCACACGGCCCCCAGGCTCGCCGCTCTCCGCGCGGAGCCCGCTTCAGACCGACCCTCCCTCTCCCTCTCTCTCTGCCCCTTCCTCGCCCATGTGCGCTTGCGCACTCTGTCTCTCTCAAAAATTAACAAACATTAACAAATTTTTCAAAATAGATACTAACGTGTATTGCTTTTCATCTGTGTTTAGGATTCATATTCTATTCAGTAATTATATTTTCCACTGAAAGACATTATGTTCCCTTTCTTCTCTCCTCTCCTCTCCCCACTTTCCAGGTCCAGAACATTACTGTTCAGTGTGCGTTATGCATCAATAATTGCTTAAATTATACACTTGGCTGCTTTCTTTGATTACCACTATTCATTAGATCACACATCTAAGTGGTTTTGTATTTGTACTTCGTCTTTGCTTCAGGACGTCCTTGACTGTTCTTTCACGTAGAACTGTGGGGGATGGTCTCAGACTGTATGAAAATATTTTAATTTTGCCTTCACTTTTAAATGTTATTTTTATAATATGTAAAATCCTAAGTTTCAAAAATCATATTGTCTTAGAGCTTTGAAAATAATGTTCTGGGGCGCCTGGGTGGCTCAGTCAGTTAAGCGTCTGACTTTGGCTCAGGTCATCATCTCATAGCTCGTGAGTTCGAGCCTCACATCTGACTCTGCACTGACAGTGTGGAGCCTGCTTGGGATTCTCTCTCTTCCTTCCTCGCCACCCCTCCCCCACTCATGCTGTCTATCTCAAAATATTTATGTAAAAATTTTTTTTAAATATTTATTTTTGAGAGAGAGAAAGACAGAGCGCAAGTGGGAAAGGGGCAGAGAGACACACACTGAATCTGAAGCAGCTCCAGGCGTGAGCTGTCAGCACAGAGCCTGGTGCAGGGCTTGAACCCATGAACCATGAGATCATGACCTGAGCCAAAGTCGAACACTGAACCGACTGAGCCACCCAGGTGCCCCTCTCTGTCTCAAAATAAATACTTTAAAAAAACAAAACAAAATAATGTTCTGTTGACCTCTGACTTTTAGTGTTGCCAGTGAGAGGCCCATCTGAATAGTATTTTTTTCTCTACAGGATCTTCTAGAATCTTTTCTTTCTTAGGGTTTTGAAATCTCTCAGTTGAAGTCTAGGCCTCGGCCGTCTTCCTTCATTGTGCTGAGCACTCACTGGCCCATTTCGTTTAAATATATCTGACGTTTTCTAGCGTGCGAAAATTTATTACATTATTTCTCTGATGATTTCTTTCCCTTCATTTTCTCTGTTCTTTTTACTGGAATTTGTATTGACTGGCCATTTTCAACAGAGGCAGTTCTGCCCCCCAGAGGGTGTTTGACAGTAACTGGGGACCCTTTCGGTGTCGCAGATGGGGACTGCTGCCCTCGGGGGCACACGCCCGCCCGCCGCAGCAGAGAACCATCCCGTCCAAATGTCACCGGTGCCGAGGCCCCTGTGTGAGACCAGCTGTCGGCCCGCTGGCCCTAATTTCGCCTCGCTTTGTTTCATCGCGGAACTTGGCACTGTCCTGCTCTATCCTCTGCTTACCTGTCTGCCTCTGTTCTGTCCTGCGTCACCTAGAAGGTGAGCTCCCTGAGGGGGGGTCTCGGCTTGTTAAGCCCCTATTCCTACTCCTTAAACCACTCAGGCGGTCGCTGGGCTCCCCCTAAATGTTTGTAGAATTAATAACGAAAAGGATACACGATTTCTGTGTGTCTTCTAACTTTATTCTGTCTCTTTATCACTTTAAATGTAAGGAATTTCCTGGACTGAATCTTTCAGGTTAATGACATTAGATTTTGCCATGTTTATTCTACTATTTAGCCTTTCCATTTAAATTTTTAATCATACATTGTTTTTTAGTTTTTAAAACCCTTTCTTGTGTCCCAGTTCTTTTTCATAATGGCCTTTTTCTTGCTTTATGGATTCTACACCCCCTTCAAAGATAGCTGGGGGTAAATATTAGAATTTTTTTGCGAGTTCTTTTCATTTAAAGGTAGTCTGTTAACCTTGATCCTTGTCATTCATGCTGTTTGTTTTTCTCAACTGTTTGAGCTGTGGGTTCACAGTGCTGACTAACTGGGTCACAGCAAGCCTGGATTTCTGTTCAAGTGCAAGGTCCCTTCTTTTTTGTTTTTTTTCAATGTTTGTTTATTTTTGAGAGAGACAGAGCGTGAGCAGGGAGGGGCAGAGAGAGAGACACAGGGTCCGAAGCAGCTCCAGGCTCTGAACCATCAGCCAGAGAGCTCAGTGTGGGGCCCAAACCCACGGACCGTGAGATCATGACCTGAGCCAAAGTCGGACGCTTAACCGACTGAGCCCCCAGGCGCCCTCCCATCTTATTCTTGATGCTCTGCAGGAGTTTATCATAAACTTCAAATAACTAGACCCTCATCTGCTTTCTTCGTTGCAAACATCTTCTATCATTTATCTGTTAACCTTATTTATAGTGTCAGCAACTCAACAGAATTTTGGTTAAATGAATCCCACCAATTTTTCATCCTAAATTTTATGCTTTTGAGATATTATTGTTTCAGAGGTTTTGCCATTACCACAGAAATGTTTTTCTACATTTTGTACTGTTAGTGTAACCTCCACATTTAGGACTCTGATCCATTCTGGAGTTCACCTTTATGAATGGTGTAAATTGGGTTCTGACTTAATTTTTTTCATATGGTGACTCAGTTCTCTTTTCCTTCATTATTGGTAGTGCTCTCTTTATCATTTATCAGGTTTTTATGTATATATGAATCTCTCAGGGCACCGCGTGGCTCAGTTAAGCGTCTGACTCTTGATATCGGCTCAGATCACGATCTCAGAGTCGTGGGATTGAGCCCCACATCAAGCTCTGCACTGAGCGTGGAGCCTGCTTAAGATTCTCTCTCCCTCTCTCTCAAAATAAATAAACATTAAAAAAAAGAGAAACCTTTATACTTGGGTCTCTCTCCACACCCTTTTCCACTCCACTGGCTGGTTGTTCTGTTCTTGGGACAAGCTCTTTGACGGTTTGTGGTTGTGTTAGGTGGCCGGGGCTGCGTAACACAGGCTGGATGATTTAAACAAAATACTTATGTTCTCAGAATCCTGGAGGCTAAAAATCTGAGATCAAGGTATCAGCGGGGTTGGTTTCTTCTGAGGTCTCCCTCCTTGCCATAGAGATGCCTGTGTCTTCACGTGGTTTTCCCTCTGTGTGTCCTTCTCATAGGGACAGTAGCCGTGTTGGATTAGAGCCCCACCTAGGGGCTCATTTTATTTTTTAAAATTTCATTCATTCATTCGGTCATTCATTCATTTTAAAATTTACATTCAAGTTAGTTAGCATGTTGTGCAATGATGATTTCGGAAGTAGATTCCAGTGATTCATCCCCTCTGTATAACACCCAGTGCTCATGCCAACAAGTGCCCTCCTTAATGCCCATCACCCACTTAGCCCATCCCCCACCCACAACCCCTCCAGCAACTCTCAGTTTGTTCTCTGTATTTAAAAGTCTCTTGTGTTTTATCTCCCTCCTTGTTTTTATATTATTTTTGCTTCTCTCCCCATATGTTCATCTGTTTTGTATCTTAAATTCCTCATCTGAGTGAAGTTATGATACTTGTCTTTCTCTGACTAATTTTGCTTAGCATAATACCCTCTAGTTCCTTCTGCATAGTTGCAAATGGTAAGATTTCATTCTTTTTGATTGCCGTGTAATACTCCATGGTATGTATGTATATATATATCCCATCTTTTTTATCCATTCATCCATCAATGGACACTTGGGCTCTTTCCATACTTTGGCTACTGTTAATAGCACTGCTATAAACATTGGGGTATCTTGTTGAGGATTTTTGCACCCATGTTCATTAGGGAATTTGGTCTGTAGTTCTCCTTTTTCGTGGAGTCTTTGTCTGGTTTTGGAATCCAGGTCATGCTGTTTTCATAGAATGAGTTTGGGAGTTTTCCTTCCATTTCTATTGTTTGGAACAGCTTCAAAAGGATAGGTGTTAACTGTTCTTTAAATGTTTGGTAGAATTTCCCTGGAAAGCCATCTGGCCCTGGACTCTTGTTTTTTGGGAGATTTTTAATTACTAATTCAGTTTCTTTACTGGTTTTGGGTCTGTTCAATTTTTTCTATTTCTTCTTGTTTCAGTTTTTGTAGTTAGGAATTTGTCCATTTCTTCCAGATCGCCCAATTTATTGGCTTATAATTGCTCATAATATTCTCTTATCATTGTATCTCTGCAGTGTTGGTTTTGATCTCTTTCATTTGTGATTTTCCTTATTTGGGTCCTTTTTCTTTTTGATCAAACTGGGTAGGGATTTATCAATTTTGTTAATTCTTTCAAAGAACCAGCTCCTGGTTTCATTGTTCTGTTCTACTGTTTTTGTTTTTATTTTTTGTTTTTGTTTTGATAGCATTGATTTTTGTTCTAATCTTTATTATTTCCATCTTCTGCTGGTTTGGGGTTTTATTTGCTGCATCCCAGAGGTTTGGAGCTTGGTGTTATCATTTTCATTGGCTTCCATGTACTTTTTATTTCTGCTTTAACTTCCTGGTGCGCCCACTCATTCTTCAGTAGGATGTTCTTTAGTCTCCAAGTACCTGTTGTCTTAACAAATTTGTTCTTGTGCTTGATTATGAGTTTATAGCATTATGGTCTGAAAATATGCATAGTATAATCTTGATTTTTTTGTGCTTGTTGAGGGTTGATTTGTGTCCCTGTATGTGATCTGTTCTGGAGAATGTTCCATGTGCACTTGAGAAGAATGTGTATTCTGCTTTAGGATGAAATGTTTGAATATACCTGTTAAATCCATCCGGTCCAGTGTGTCATTCAAAGCCATTGTTTCCTTGTTGATTTTCTGTTTAGATGATCTGTCTATTGCTTTGGGGGGGAGGGGGTGTTGAAGTCCCTTACTATGATGGCATTATTATCAATGTGTTCTGTGTTTGATGTATATATTTGGGTTTCCTCCACGTTTGGAACATCTGTGTTTACAATTATTAGATTTTCTTTATGGATAGACCCCTTAGTTATGATATAATGCCCATCTTCATCTCTTGTTACAGTCTTTGTTTTAAAATCTAGATTATCTGATAGAAGTATGGCTACCCCAGCTTTTTTTTGTTGACCATTAGCATGATAGATGGTTCTCCATCCTCTTACTTTCAATCTGAAGGTGTCTTTAGATCTAAAATGGGTCTCTTGTAAACAGTATATAGGTGGATCTTGTTTTCTTATCTATGTCTTTTGATTGGAGCGCTTAGTCCATTGACATTTAGAGGGAATAGTGAAAGATATGAATTTATTGCCATTATGTTGCCTGTACAGTTGGAGTTTCTGGTGATGTCTCTGGTCCTTTCTAGTCTTTATTGCTTTTGATCTTTTTTTTTTTTTTTTTT
>NW_027531901.1:1061041-1070900 GCF_008692635.1 Crocuta crocuta
AAAAAAAAAAAAAAAAAGAAAAGTAAAAGAAAATGTTGCTCTGGGCCTCCCTGTCCCCCGAACTCCTGGGAGACACTGAGGGGGGTCGTTTCACCCTGCTCTCGTCTAAGTCTTTGAGAAGCTTATCTTTTGTATTTGATTCCTGACAGAGAATCTCCTCTTGGTCTCGTTTCAGGGTTTTATTTTGACGTAATGGAGATCACCCCTGAAATTATTGGGCGCCATAGGTTTAGTGCAGAAAACCGCAAGGTATGTGTGCTACTGGTATTGGAGAGAAATTGGCTCCGTTTCTGAGTACTACGTTTAATGATCGCCTGTCAGATTCTGCCGCTTTAGGGACTCCTGCATTTACTTATCTATTGCTAGAGCAAAGGTGGGTTTATTTAATTATTTAATTTACTTTGAGACAGAGCGCCAGCGAGCGGGGAGGGGCACAGAGAGGGGGAGAGAGGGAATCCCAAGCAGGTTTCGCTCTGTCGGCGTGGAGCCCGACATGGGGCTCGAACCCAGGAACTACGACGTCGTGACCCGAGCGAGTCAGACGCTTAGCTGACTGAGCCACCCAGGCGCCCCTCGAGCAAATGTGTTTGATGTGCCAGAGCGCATTGTAGTGCCGGGAAATCTGCAGGGTTGAGGCAGACGCGCCTACAGAGCGGAGGGCAGGCCGCCTGGGCGTTTTCCCCGGAGCCAGCCCTGTGCACGCTGACTGCCACCAGGAGTCGTGGACTGTTGTGCCCGGGCAGACCTCACCCTGCACCCCGAGGACTCACGTCTCCACATCAGGAATCCCTTCCCGATCGGAAGCCTCTGGGACGGGAGCCGCTACCGTTTATCGAGTGCTGTTTAGCTCCAAGCACCGTGCGGTGCTTTCCTATGTCCCTCACTCACTGCTCAAGCACCTTGAGGTCCAGAGAGGCTGCCTCGTGGGCCCGAGTCACCAGGGCCTGGGCGGTGGAGGGGGGCCTCCAACCCCAGTCCCCTCGGCCCTGAAGCTGCTGTTTTGTTTCCCCCGCACCCCGCGGCCTTTCCTAGGTGGGGTCCGTAAGCCACTCTCTGTGTAGCAACAGTTGCAGAGTTGGTGTTGGGTTCGTGGCTGACGAAGTCGTTCTGTATTGGGCCGTCGGGAAAGCTTTCTAGACCCACAGAGGGAGGGAGCTCGTCTCCATTTTCCGATGAAGGGTTGGAGAAGATTCAGAGAAGATAGGCCTGTTCCCTTCTCCATAAACCAGGGCTGTCGGGGAGAAGGTAGGGCCTGTACTGGTCACAGGGGCCGCGGCACGGGCGGGGCTTGGGTGGCCCCATCAGCAGCGGCCCGAAGGACGCTCGCAGCCGCGGGCGCTCACTTAGCGAGTGTCCAGCGCCTAGACCAGGCTCTGTTGTCTGGGCTGATCGTTACAACCACCCTGACGCACGGGGGCCCCTGTTCCCTCAGTTTTGTTTAGAAGATGAAACCCAGAAGGGTCTACGTGACTTACGTGAAGTCGCAGAGCTGGACCCTTGGCGGCCTGACACTAGCTCTCTGATGCTCTGTTTGTCCACAGCGAGCATGCGTGAGGCTGGGAGCGTGGGTGTGAGCAGTGTGTGTGAGCGTGTGTGACAGGTGAGCCTCGCTGTGTGTCAGCCGCACTGGAGGTCTGTCTGTCTGTCTGTCTGTCTCTCTCTCTCACACACACACACACACACACACACACACACACACACACACGGGGAAACGAGGGGTCTTCACTCGGTGCCTGCTTTCCCTTGGGCACAGGTGCCAGCGTTCCCCAGGGAGGTGGAGGTCCGAGCACTGATCGAAGGGCAGTTCATGGCCAAGAGGATTCATGCCGAGGGCCTGGGCTACCGAGTCAGTAAGTGAGCTGCTGCCGGGCTGTGTTCCGGGCCGGGGACCCCACACCCTGAGGTGCCTCAGACCCTTCCCGGCCTCCGGGCCAGGCCTCACAGGCTGGTTGCGGCTTCCTGGCCGGGGCGGGAGGGAGATGGAGCCTGGCCCCCGTGGCTGGGGAGCAGGTGAGTCAGCGAGCACCTCAGGCCTGCGGGACGAGGAGGCAGGCTAATCCGCTTCTCTGCTCCGTCCCCACGAGCCTCACCTCCTGCCGGGGAGCAGAGAAGTCCTGGGCACCCGAGGGGTGATGGGATAATGCCATCATCCCAGCCTTTAAAGCATTAAAAAAAAATTTTTTTTAATGTTTATTTTTGAGAGAGAGAGAGAGAGTGCAAGCAGGGGAGGGGCAGAGAGAGAGGGAGACACAGAATCCAAAGCAGCTCCAGGCTCTGAGCCGTCAACACAGCCTGACGCGGGGCTCAAACTCACGAACTGCAAGATGATGACCCGAGCTGAAGTCAGACGCTTAACCGACTGAGCCCCCAGGCGCCCCTGCCTTTGAAGCATTCTTGCGCAAAACCACCCGAGCTACTTACCCTCTTAGCAAGCCTGACGGTGGCTCTCAGACTGTCGCCCCCTCTGCTGGCTTCCTCCCAAATAGGGTCACATAAAAGAGCACGCTTGCCCCAGAAAGGGCTGCCCGGACGGGGGGCAGCACCCTTCTCCGGCTGCGGTGCGGACTGACTCGCGTTGTTAGTGACCTGCAGGGCCACGTTCGTGAAGTCACCGTGTGACTGGGCATGGCCGTCAGTTCGCGCCCCCGCATTGAGTGCTCCATCGCGCTCGGCTGCGGCCGACTCTCCTGCTCTGTGACTCTTTCTGGGTCAGCATATGAGCCGTGCTGCTGTCCCTCTTGTAAACGTCCCCGGCCGATTCTTCTTGATTTCGTCTCTCCTGTGTAGCAGGTATTGGTGGTAAACTGACAACCTGAGAACTTGTTGTGTGTGGTTAGCACAGTGTTTCGTGACTTAATCAAACACCTCTGCCCAAGCAGGTGCTGGTGCTGGGTACCCCAGCCTCGTGTGCTCAGTCACTCCCGTCTCTGGGCCCCGCGGGCGTTTCCGTTGCTGGCGCCTCTGAGCCTTAAAGGCTCTACTTCTTCTTCTAGTAACGAACGTGTGCGGTTCCAGCAGAGGGGGCGCCTGGGGGGCCGTCGGCTAAGCCCAGACCGCGGTCACACGGCCCCCAGGCTCGCCGCTCTCCGCGCGGAGCCCGCTTCAGACCGACCCTCCCTCTCCCTCTCTCTCTGCCCCTTCCTCGCCCATGTGCGCTTGCGCACTCTGTCTCTCTCAAAAATTAACAAACATTAACAAATTTTTCAAAATAGATACTAACGTGTATTGCTTTTCATCTGTGTTTAGGATTCATATTCTATTCAGTAATTATATTTTCCACTGAAAGACATTATGTTCCCTTTCTTCTCTCCTCTCCTCTCCCCACTTTCCAGGTCCAGAACATTACTGTTCAGTGTGCGTTATGCATCAATAATTGCTTAAATTATACACTTGGCTGCTTTCTTTGATTACCACTATTCATTAGATCACACATCTAAGTGGTTTTGTATTTGTACTTCGTCTTTGCTTCAGGACGTCCTTGACTGTTCTTTCACGTAGAACTGTGGGGGATGGTCTCAGACTGTATGAAAATATTTTAATTTTGCCTTCACTTTTAAATGTTATTTTTATAATATGTAAAATCCTAAGTTTCAAAAATCATATTGTCTTAGAGCTTTGAAAATAATGTTCTGGGGCGCCTGGGTGGCTCAGTCAGTTAAGCGTCTGACTTTGGCTCAGGTCATCATCTCATAGCTCGTGAGTTCGAGCCTCACATCTGACTCTGCACTGACAGTGTGGAGCCTGCTTGGGATTCTCTCTCTTCCTTCCTCGCCACCCCTCCCCCACTCATGCTGTCTATCTCAAAATATTTATGTAAAAATTTTTTTTAAATATTTATTTTTGAGAGAGAGAAAGACAGAGCGCAAGTGGGAAAGGGGCAGAGAGACACACACTGAATCTGAAGCAGCTCCAGGCGTGAGCTGTCAGCACAGAGCCTGGTGCAGGGCTTGAACCCATGAACCATGAGATCATGACCTGAGCCAAAGTCGAACACTGAACCGACTGAGCCACCCAGGTGCCCCTCTCTGTCTCAAAATAAATACTTTAAAAAAACAAAACAAAATAATGTTCTGTTGACCTCTGACTTTTAGTGTTGCCAGTGAGAGGCCCATCTGAATAGTATTTTTTTCTCTACAGGATCTTCTAGAATCTTTTCTTTCTTAGGGTTTTGAAATCTCTCAGTTGAAGTCTAGGCCTCGGCCGTCTTCCTTCATTGTGCTGAGCACTCACTGGCCCATTTCGTTTAAATATATCTGACGTTTTCTAGCGTGCGAAAATTTATTACATTATTTCTCTGATGATTTCTTTCCCTTCATTTTCTCTGTTCTTTTTACTGGAATTTGTATTGACTGGCCATTTTCAACAGAGGCAGTTCTGCCCCCCAGAGGGTGTTTGACAGTAACTGGGGACCCTTTCGGTGTCGCAGATGGGGACTGCTGCCCTCGGGGGCACACGCCCGCCCGCCGCAGCAGAGAACCATCCCGTCCAAATGTCACCGGTGCCGAGGCCCCTGTGTGAGACCAGCTGTCGGCCCGCTGGCCCTAATTTCGCCTCGCTTTGTTTCATCGCGGAACTTGGCACTGTCCTGCTCTATCCTCTGCTTACCTGTCTGCCTCTGTTCTGTCCTGCGTCACCTAGAAGGTGAGCTCCCTGAGGGGGGGTCTCGGCTTGTTAAGCCCCTATTCCTACTCCTTAAACCACTCAGGCGGTCGCTGGGCTCCCCCTAAATGTTTGTAGAATTAATAACGAAAAGGATACACGATTTCTGTGTGTCTTCTAACTTCATTCTGTCTCTTTATCACTTTAAATGTAAGGAATTTCCTGGACTGAATCTTTCAGGTTAATGACATTAGATTTTGCCATGTTTATTCTACTATTTAGCCTTTCCATTTAAATTTTTAATCATACATTGTTTTTTAGTTTTTAAAACCCTTTCTTGTGTCCCAGTTCTTTTTCATAATGGCCTTTTTCTTGCTTTATGGATTCTACACCCCCTTCAAAGATAGCTGGGGGTAAATATTAGAATTTTTTTGCGAGTTCTTTTCATTTAAAGGTAGTCTGTTAACCTTGATCCTTGTCATTCATGCTGTTTGTTTTTCTCAACTGTTTGAGCTGTGGGTTCACAGTGCTGACTAACTGGGTCACAGCAAGCCTGGATTTCTGTTCAAGTGCAAGGTCCCTTCTTTTTTGTTTTTTTTCAATGTTTGTTTATTTTTGAGAGAGACAGAGCATGAGCAGGGAGGGGCAGAGAGAGAGACACAGGGTCCGAAGCAGCTCCAGGCTCTGAACCATCAGCCAGAGAGCTCAGTGTGGGGCCCAAACCCACGGACCGTGAGATCATGACCTGAGCCAAAGTCGGACGCTTAACCGACTGAGCCCCCAGGCGCCCTCCCATCTTATTCTTGATGCTCTGCAGGAGTTTATCATAAACTTCAAATAACTAGACCCTCATCTGCTTTCTTCGTTGCAAACATCTTCTATCATTTATCTGTTAACCTTATTTATAGTGTCAGCAACTCAACAGAATTTTGGTTAAATGAATCCCACCAATTTTTCATCCTAAATTTTATGCTTTTGAGATATTATTGTTTCAGAGGTTTTGCCATTACCACAGAAATGTTTTTCTACATTTTGTACTGTTAGTGTAACCTCCACATTTAGGACTCTGATCCATTCTGGAGTTCACCTTTATGAATGGTGTAAATTGGGTTCTGACTTAATTTTTTTCATATGGTGACTCAGTTCTCTTTTCCTTCATTATTGGTAGTGCTCTCTTTATCATTTATCAGGTTTTTATGTATATATGAATCTCTCAGGGCACCGCGTGGCTCAGTTAAGCGTCTGACTCTTGATATCGGCTCAGATCACGATCTCAGAGTCGTGGGATTGAGCCCCACATCAAGCTCTGCACTGAGCGTGGAGCCTGCTTAAGATTCTCTCTCCCTCTCTCTCAAAATAAATAAACATTAAAAAAAAGAGAAACCTTTATACTTGGGTCTCTCTCCACACCCTTTTCCACTCCACTGGCTGGTTGTTCTGTTCTTGGGACAAGCTCTTTGACGGTTTGTGGTTGTGTTAGGTGGCCGGGGCTGCGTAACACAGGCTGGATGATTTAAACAAAATACTTATGTTCTCAGAATCCTGGAGGCTAAAAATCTGAGATCAAGGTATCAGCGGGGTTGGTTTCTTCTGAGGTCTCCCTCCTTGCCATAGAGATGCCTGTGTCTTCACGTGGTTTTCCCTCTGTGTGTCCTTCTCATAGGGACAGTAGCCATGTTGGATTAGAGCCCCACCTAGGGGCTCATTTTATTTTTTAAAATTTCATTCATTCATTCGGTCATTCATTCATTTTAAAATTTACATTCAAGTTAGTTAGCATGTTGTGCAATGATGATTTCGGAAGTAGATTCCAGTGATTCATCCCCTCTGTATAACACCCAGTGCTCATGCCAACAAGTGCCCTCCTTAATGCCCATCACCCACTTAGCCCATCCCCCACCCACACCCCCTCCAGCAACTCTCAGTTTGTTCTCTGTATTTAAAAGTCTCTTGTGTTTTATCTCCCTCCTTGTTTTTATATTATTTTTGCTTCTCTCCCCATATGTTCATCTGTTTTGTATCTTAAATTCCTCATCTGAGTGAAGTTATGATACTTGTCTTTCTCTGACTAATTTTGCTTAGCATAATACCCTCTAGTTCCTTCTGCATAGTTGCAAATGGTAAGATTTCATTCTTTTTGATTGCCGTGTAATACTCCATGGTATGTATGTATATATATATCCCATCTTTTTTATCCATTCATCCATCAATGGACACTTGGGCTCTTTCCATACTTTGGCTACTGTTAATAGCACTGCTATAAACATTGGGGTATCTTGTTGAGGATTTTTGCACCCATGTTCATTAGGGAATTTGGTCTGTAGTTCTCCTTTTTCGTGGAGTCTTTGTCTGGTTTTGGAATCCAGGTCATGCTGTTTTCATAGAATGAGTTTGGGAGTTTTCCTTCCATTTCTATTGTTTGGAACAGCTTCAAAAGGATAGGTGTTAACTGTTCTTTAAATGTTTGGTAGAATTTCCCTGGAAAGCCATCTGGCCCTGGACTCTTGTTTTTTGGGAGATTTTTAATTACTAATTCAGTTTCTTTACTGGTTTTGGGTCTGTTCAATTTTTTCTATTTCTTCTTGTTTCAGTTTTTGTAGTTAGGAATTTGTCCATTTCTTCCAGATCGCCCAATTTATTGGCTTATAATTGCTCATAATATTCTCTTATCATTGTATCTCTGCAGTGTTGGTTTTGATCTCTTTCATTTGTGATTTTCCTTATTTGGGTCCTTTTTCTTTTTGATCAAACTGGGTAGGGATTTATCAATTTTGTTAATTCTTTCAAAGAACCAGCTCCTGGTTTCATTGTTCTGTTCTACTGTTTTTGTTTTTATTTTTTGTTTTTGTTTTGATAGCATTGATTTTTGTTCTAATCTTTATTATTTCCATCTTCTGCTGGTTTGGGGTTTTATTTGCTGCATCCCAGAGGTTTGGAGCTTGGTGTTATCATTTTCATTGGCTTCCATGTACTTTTTATTTCTGCTTTAACTTCCTGGTGCGCCCACTCATTCTTCAGTAGGATGTTCTTTAGTCTCCAAGTACCTGTTGTCTTAACAAATTTGTTCTTGTGCTTGATTATGAGTTTATAGCATTATGGTCTGAAAATATGCATAGTATAATCTTGATTTTTTTGTGCTTGTTGAGGGTTGATTTGTGTCCCTGTATGTGATCTGTTCTGGAGAATGTTCCATGTGCACTTGAGAAGAATGTGTATTCTGCTTTAGGATGAAATGTTTGAATATACCTGTTAAATCCATCCGGTCCAGTGTGTCATTCAAAGCCATTGTTTCCTTGTTGATTTTCTGTTTAGATGATCTGTCTATTGCTTTGGGGGGGAGGGGGTGTTGAAGTCCCTTACTATGATGGCATTATTATCAATGTGTTCTGTGTTTGATGTATATATTTGGGTTTCCTCCACGTTTGGAACATCTGTGTTTACAATTATTAGATTTTCTTTATGGATAGACCCCTTAGTTATGATATAATGCCCATCTTCATCTCTTGTTACAGTCTTTGTTTTAAAATCTAGATTATCTGATAGAAGTATGGCTACCCCAGCTTTTTTTTGTTGACCATTAGCATGATAGATGGTTCTCCATCCTCTTACTTTCAATCTGAAGGTGTCTTTAGATCTAAAATGGGTCTCTTGTAAACAGTATATAGGTGGATCTTGTTTTCTTATCTATGTCTTTTGATTGGAGCGCTTAGTCCATTGACATTTAGAGGGAATAGTGAAAGATATGAATTTATTGCCATTATGTTGCCTGTACAGTTGGAGTTTCTGGTGATGTCTCTGGTCCTTTCTAGTCTTTATTGCTTTTGATCTTTTTTTTTTTTTTTTTTGGTCTTTTCTCCCCTCAGAGAGTCCCCCTTAAAATTTCTTGCATGACTGGTTTAATGGCCACAAACTCCTTTAATTTTTGTTTGTCTGGGAAATTTTTTATCTCCTTTTATTTTGAATGATAGCCTTGCTGGATAAAGAATTCTCAGTTGCATATTTCCTGATTCAGCACGTTGGATATATCCTGCCACTCCGCTCTGGCCTGCCAGATTTCTGTGGACGGGTCGCTGCGAACCTGATCTGATTTCCCTTATGGATTAAGGACTTTTTTCCCCTTGCTGCTTTCATGATTCTTTCTTTGCCTGAGTATTTTGTGAATTTGACTTTGATATGCTTTGTTTTTTGTTGGGTTTTGTTGAGTCTAATGGGAGTTCTCTGTGCTTCCTGAATTTTGATGTCTGTGTCTTTCCCCAGGTTGGAAAGTTTTCAATTATGATATGCTCACATAAACCTTCTACCCCTTTTTGTCTCTCTTCATCTTCTGGGACCCCTATGGTCCAGATGTTATTCCATTCTAATGAGTCACTGAGTTCTCTAGTTCTCTAATTCTTATATCATGCTCGTTTGCCTTAGTTTCCCTCTTTTTTTCTGCTTCATTATTCTCCATAAATTTTTTTTCTATATCACTGATTCGCTGCTCTGCTTCATCCATCTTTGCCGCTATGGCATTCATTTGAGATTGCATCTCAGTTATAGCATTTTTAATTCCATCCTGATTAGATTGTACTTCTTTTGTCTCTGCAGAAAGGCATTCTATGCTTTTTTAAACCTCAGCTAGTAGTCTTATTATCATGATTCTAAATTCTGGTATAGACCTCTTAATGTGTGTTGATTAAGTCCCTGGCAGTCATTTTTTCCTCTTCTTTTTTTGAGGTGAATTTCTTCATTTAGTCACTTTGAAGAAAGAAAAAGAATTAACAAAACAAAAAATAAATTAATTAAAATTTAGAAATTAAAAACAAAAAAAATCAAGTAAAGGATGCTAGATCCTAGGCATGTTTTGGTCTGATTGTTGAGAGAAACTGGATAAAACAGAGAAAAAAGGGAAAGAAAAGAAAAGCAAATGTTTGAAATTTTTGAAAAATGAATATAATAGAATAAAATGAAATGATGAATTAAAAATAGAATTTAAAAAATTTACAAAGAAGTAAAAAATAAAGAAAAATTAAAAATATTTTTTATAGGGGCGCCTGGGTGGCTTAGTCGGTTAAGCGTCCAACTTTCGCTTAGGTCATGATCTCGCGGTTCGTGGGTTCGAGCCCCGCGTCGGGCTCTGTGCTGACTGCCAGCTTGGAGCCTGGAGCCTGTTTCAGTCTGTGACTCCCTCTCTCTCTGACCCTCCCCTGCTCACGCTGTCTCTCTCTCTCTCCTAGAAATAAATAAAAAAACATTAAAAAAAAATTTTTTTTTAAATATT
>NW_027531901.1:1071006-1082773 GCF_008692635.1 Crocuta crocuta
TTTTTTTTTAAATATTTTTTATAAAAAGAGAAAATTAGGGGCACCTGGGTGGTTCAGTTGATTAAGTGACTGACTCATGAGTTTGAGTCCCGCCTCGGGCTCTGTGCTGACAGTTCAGAGCCTGGAGCTGCTTCGGATTCTGTGTCTCCCTCTCTCTCTGCCCCTCCCCACTCACACTCTATCTCTCTTTCCTTCAAAAATAAATAAACATTAAAAATTTAAAAAAAGAAAATAAAAATAAATTTTTTCTCTTTCTGTATTCAAAAATAAGAAATGAAAAAAATTGAATAGATGGATCAGCAAACAGAATGAAATATGATTAAAACTACATCCAGTATCCCCTAGAAGTAAAACCATGAACCACTTTATACTCTAAACTAAGCAGGCGGAGAGACTCATGCTGGTCCTCCAGAGCACGGTTGGCCCAGTTGGGTGGGGCTTGGTGTAACAGCTCCTTTCTCCACTAGGTGGCCCTGCTTTGTTTACTGTGGTGGGTCACTGAGGTGTCTGTAGGCGTGTATGCCTATGCATGAACGACGTGAAAGTGGCGTCCCCCAGCTACCCAGTCTCTAGTATCAGAACTCTGTGCTCTTGCTGATAGTCTAGCACCCATCCTTTGTCTCTCGCTTCTGCCCACTCTTGCGTCTCCACTGTCTGTGACCAAGCCGTCAGGTTGCCAGGTGGCACCTCCCTCTGGGTTTTATCTCAGATGGAGCTGTGTTTCCCAGCCCCTCACTTCTGAGGGACTGTGGCTTTGACCCACTCCCACCCTACGGAGAAGAGTCTCACTGAGCAATGGCCGAGTGCCGGCCCACCCCCAGGAACGTCCACGCCACCGAGCTGCAGCAGATGCCCAGAGACTGCAGCTGGGCGTCAGCCCACCTCAGAAAACGTTTGCGCGATTATATAGCAGGAGCGTTTCAGGGATTATGGTAAAACGGAACATGCATCTGGCACCAGGCTGCACCCTTAATGTCCTTGTTCCAGCACCGGTGGCTGTGGCTGTTCTCCAGGGTCCGCTGGGACCTCTGCCTGTGGGGGAGGCCGCACAACCTCTACTGAGTGTCCTCCCAGCGGGGAGCCGCCTCTGCCCCTGTGGCCCTCGGACCCCTCGGACCTTACTGCCTGCTCCTGGGGATTCACCCCTCCCTCCAGAGCGCCACCCGCTGTCGCGCTGCGGAGTTGCAGACTCTGTGCTCCTCTGGAGTCACTAGTGGTGTTTAAACCTCTGCCTTCTCCCTTTCATGTCTGTGCCCTTGCGGGTATCTCCGCCCCTTCTCTTTCTCTCCAGCTGCTTTGGGGGAAGTGCTTTTCCTGTACTCTCCCGGCGTGTCCATCCTCTCTCTGCAGCAAAACCGCTCCTGCCCTCCATGGCGTCTCTTTTCCCCAGTCCACCTCTCCGTGCCACGTGCCTGCCGAGTTCGGTGTTCAGCTTGTGCAGATTGTTGTGTTGATCCTCAAGTCAGTTTTCTAGGTGTGCAGAGCGGTTTGGTGTCGGTCTAGCTGCATTTCAGGGACAAGAGAGGTCCTTCCGTGCTGTTTTGCCATCTTGGGCCCCCTCCCCTGTCTCATTTTAATTACCTGTTAAAAAAATTTTTTTTAACGTTTATTGATTTTTAAGAGAGAGAGACACACACAGAGTGTGAGCAGGGGAGAGGCAGAAAGAGAGGGAGACACAGAATCTGAAGCAGCTCCAGGCTCCGAGCTGTCAGCACAGAGCCCGACGCGGGGCTCGAACCCACGAGTAGTAAGATCATGACCTGAGCCGAAGTCGGACGCTCAACTGACTGAACCACTCAGGCTCCCCTAAAACAGTCACATTGGAAGGTACCAAATGTTAGGACTTCACCATATTAATTTTGAGGCAACACAGCTCAGCCCAAAAAATGTCTTAATATTTGATACAGTGATTTGCCCCCTCACTTGTCTTTTGTCAGTGTTGTCTCAGCCATATTTAGGTCTTTATTTTTCCCATAATATTTTATACTAAATTGACTCAGCCCTTTAAAAAAATCCAGGTGGGGGCGCCTGGGTGGTTCAGTTGGTTAAGTGTCCGATTTCAGAACAGGTCATGATCTCAACAGTTTGAGGGTTTGGGCCCGACATCAGGCTCTGTGCTGACAGCTCGGAGCCTAGAGCTGCTTCAATTCTGTGTCTCCCTTTCTTTCTGCCCTTCCCCTGCTCTTGCTTTGTCTGTCTCTCTCAAAAATAAATAATAAACATTTTTAAAAATTCCAGTTGGAATTTTTATTTAGGTTGCAATGAATTTATAGATTAATTTGCAAAAATAACATGTTTATAATGTTAATTCAATCCCATCCAAGACTATGGAATGTTTTTTTAATATACTTGAATATTTCTTTCTGTATTTTTTTAATGTTTATTTATTTTTGAGAGACTGAGACAGAGCATGAGCAGGGGAGGGGCAGAGAGAGGGGGAGACAGAATCTGAAGGAGGCTCCAGGCTCTGATCTGTCAGCACAGAGCCAGACATGGGGCTCAATGTCACAAACCTTGAGATCATGACCTGAGGTGAAGTCGGACACTTCTGACTGAGCCACCCAAGCACCCCTCTTTTTTCCAATTCTGAAACATTTATTTGTTTATTTATTTTTTTATTTTTGTCCTGTAGGAATGGCTAATGTAATTAGTACTGTGTACCAGTGTGCTGGATAGTATGAGTCTTTGTTTTGTTCCTACTGCTAGTTATCTATTGCTGTGTAACAAATCACCCCAAGACTTAGCAACTTAAGGGTGCCTGTGTGGTTCAGTCAGTTGAGCATCTGACTCTTGATTTCAGCTTATGTCATGATCCCAGGGTTGTGGGATTGAGCCCCAAGTTAGGCTCCGTGCTGAGCATGGAGCCTACTTAAGATTCTCTCTCTCTCTCTCTCTCTCTCTCTCTCTCTTTCTCTCTCTCTCTCTCTCACTCTCTCTCTCTCTCTATCTATCTCTCAAAATTAAGAAGAAAAAAAAACGTTTACTTGTGACAAGCCTGCATGCACAGAGCCAGTTTGGATCTCTCCTTGAGTCTTATGTGATAAACAAGAGGCATTGGCCCAACTCAGCTCTTCTTGGCTAACAAACTCTGGAAAACAATCTTTTTGCCTGGGGGAGATTGTTACAGCCATTCAGTTTTTTCTTTCTCCTTGCAGTGCCCAAGACGAAGATTTTGGCCACTGGAGGGGCATCTCACAACAGAGAAATCTTACAGGTATGTGCTGGTAGCAAGCTGAACAGATGGGCATCTTCCATGTCAGTTATTTCTTTTTTATTTTAATTTGTTTAACATTCATTCATTTTTGAGAGAAACAGAGTGCAAGTGGGGGAGAGGCAGAGAGAGATGGAGACACAGAATACGAAGCAGGCTCCAGGCTCTGAGCTGTCAGCACAGAGCCCGATACGGGGCTCGAACCCACAAACCGTGAGGTCATGACCTGAGCCGAAGTCAGCTGCCCAGCCTACTGAGCCCCCCAGGCGCCCCTGTTTGGGCTTGTTGATACTAGTCTGATACCCGGCCATCTCCACCTTGACCATTGGCTAAGCATACTTCCTAAATCTTCCTTCTTATCTTTGATAAAATGGTTAAATCGTGCAGGGACAATCTGGAGAGCTGTGGCCCTCCACTAGATATGTCCCCCCAGGTCATCCTGATCCTGTTATTGCCAGGTGGTGTGGCCACTGTACTTCCTTTAAGGCAGTAGAGGTGGACTGGAAGGCATCAGAACACACATGAGGAAAGAGAGCCTAGAAAATGCATGTCAGTGGGGCACCTGGGTGGCTTTGGATTTTGGGTCTCCCTCTCTCTGCCACTCCCTCACTTGTACTCTCTCTCTCTTTCATATAAATAAACGTAAAAGCGGGGGTTGGGGGGTGGGGGATGCCTGGGTGAGTCAGTTGGTTAAGCATCTGACTTCAGCGCAGGTCATCATCTTGTGGTTTGTGAGTTTGAGCCCCGCCTCAGGCCATGCACTGACAGCTCGGAGCCTGGAGCTTGCTTGGGATTCTGTGTCTTCCTCTCTCGTCCCCTCCCCTGCTCATTCTCTGTCTCCCCTCCCTCCTTCCCTCCCCCTGTCTTTCTGTCTCAAAAATTAAAAAGAAAGAAAGAAAATGCATGCCAAAATGTCCGTCTTCCCTCTGAGGAAGAACTTAGCAATGACAAGAACCTCTGTCATTTCCAGGTACTTGCGGACGTGTTTGGCGCCCCGGTGTATGTCATCGACACTGCCAACTCTGCCTGCCTGGGCTCTGCCTACCGAGCTTTCCACGGTAGGGCGATGGACGGGGAACAGGGCTTCTGGAAGAGCTGGGGCACCGGCCGGGCCGGTCCTTCGGGCGTCAGGGCTTTAGTTTCACTCTTCTCCCTCCTGGCAGGTGGGAACCAGCCCCCCAGCCTTTTCTTCCTTTATTCTGTACTTAAAGTGGGGAAAGAAAAGTAGGTTCCTAACTGAATGAGCTTGGTCACAGTCAGGTTCAGCACAGGGACATTGGGAAAGGACGTGGGACATGCTTGAGGGCACAGGGGCACGGGTCTCGACAGCCGGTGGCCAGGAGAGTGGATGAAGTCCAGAGCCGTATTCTCAGCAAACGCAGGAAGTGGAGACAAAGAGGAGGTGTCAGGGCCGAGCCGAGCAGCAGCCTGGACAGCTCCGCGGGCCCTCTCGCCCGCGGCCTCGGGGCGAAGAAGGGGCTCCCCGCTCTGGGCGGGTGCTTGTGGGAGCCGCGCACGCCCACGGGGGCCCGGGTAGATTCGCCCCGTCCTCCGCCTGCTCGGACTGCTGCCTCAGGGGCTCTCTTCCCTCCAGCCGTGCCGCTCTTCGTGCATTTACTCTTAACTTTATAACACACCTTTTTAAACTGACGTTTTTCTATCAACCTCGAGAATTAGTCAGGGACCAGATCCTTCTCTTAATAGTAAACCTCTTACTCTTCCCGCCCTCTCCACGCTGTCCACCCTCCCCCCCCCCATACCCCNCACGCCAGGGTTTTAATTAAACTTTTCACGTTGGCTTTAATTTGCACTTCTCTTTGGATTTCTCTCTCTCTCTAATTCCCTGCAATTTCTTTCTTCTTTTTCTCTTCCTTGATAGTTCTGTTGGAATGTGCAACCTAGGTAAGTTTAAGAAGGAATTCAGTAGGCGATCGTTTCGGAGGCCTAACGTGCCCAGCACGGACTTTCCCGCTCTCCGAAAGGCGCTACCTTGGCGGGCAGAGGCCCCAGTTTCAAAATGCTCCTCAGCACCTTGAAAATCCTGTTCCGTAGTCTTTCGGCCTTCAGTGTCGCCCACGAGAAGCCTGGGGCCTGCTTCCCGCTCGTCCCGCTGCTGAAGGGGGAGAGGAGCTGCCCTTCGGGGACCCCATTGCTACGCGGCACCGTGTTTCTTTCTCATTTTTCCTTTCCGGTGCCCGTTTTGTGGCCAGACGTCGCCGGGCTGCTGCCCCACTCGCGCCCCCAAAGCCCGAGCTGAGTCCCAGCACGGCAGCCCTCACCCCGAGGTGCGTCAGCCACTTCGGGCCCGTTTCCCCAGCCGCATCCGGGGTGAACCTCGCCCGTAGCTGATCTCTGGACGAGTGGGGAGGCGGCCAGTGTCTTCCGCTCGGTCCTCTGCTGGCCCCCGCCCCCCGCCGCTCTGAGCTGGGCTGCCTCGCGTCTGGCTGGGACCCGGGCCTCGTGCTCAGCGGGTCCTCCCTCACCTCTGGCGGCCCTGACTTCCCCGCCGGTCTGAAACCACTCCTTAAATTCCCTAGAAATTCCTCGCTTTTCTTGCCCACCTAGGGCAACCTTTTCTCTTTTCAGCCCTGCACTCATTTACGTGGTGAGCATTTATTGAGTGCTTCGGGTATGCAGGGGTGTGCCAGGCAGCAGGGCTCCGGTGGAAACCCAGTCCCTGGCCTCGCAGAGCTCGGGCTCAGCAAGGGAGGGACCTGAGACGTGTAGGCGAAGCTCTGTGCACGGCAGCCGGGACTGTGGGCTGGGGGGCTCGGGAGCCTCCAAACAAGTGACGGTTTTGGCTGCGGCTGCGGCTTATCTGAGGAGCAGCCGTGAAGAGAGGAGGCAGGAACACCTCACAGGAAGGTCAAGGAAAAGGCCCTGAGGCAGGAGGAACTGTACGCAGCCTGGGCTGGGTNTTTTTAAAAAATGTTTATTAGGGGCGCCTGGGTGGCTCAGTCGGTTAAGCATCGGACTTCAGCTCAGGTCGTGATCTCACAGTTTGTGGGTTCAAGCCCCACATCAAGCTCTGTGCTGACGGCTCAGAGCCTGTTTCAGATTCTGTGTCCCCCTGTCTCTCTGCCCCTTCCCCACTCATGCTCTGTCTCTCAAAACTGAATAAATGTTAAAACTAAAATAAAATAAAGAAATAAAAAATGTTTATTTTTGAGAGAGAGACCGAGTCAAGGTCAAGAGGGACAGAGAGAGGGAGACTCAGAATCCAAATCAGGCTCCAGGCTCTGAGCTGTCAGCACAGAGCCTGACACGGGGCTCGAACTCACAAACTGTGAGATCCTCACCTGAGCCAAAGTTGGACGCTTAACCTACTGAGCCCCCCAGGCTCATCTCTTCTCCCCTTTTTTAAACAGTTTTGTGAAGGCACAATTTATATGACATGAAAGTCACCCAATTTTGAGTGCACAGCTCAGCGATTTTTAGTCAGTTGACTGAATTGTGCTGCCATCCCCATAATCTAGTTTTAGAACATTCTGTCACCCCAGAGAGAAGATGCTATTTTCCGTTAACTTCTTCATTTACAACGTGCACTGAATTTTCCTTCCAGGCCTCGCAGCTGGAACGGACGTGCCCTTTTCAGAGGTGGTGAAGTTAGCCCCGCCTCCCAGGTTAGCTGCTGCCCCCACCCCGGGAGCTTCTCAGGTGAGAGACCGTCAGAATTCGGACGTAGCCTTTGCGGTGTGGTAGCCCAGGACAGCCCGGGTTGGCGGCGCCAGGCCTCTTGCAGAGATGAAAATGCACATTCGCTCCTAAGAGCCTCCTGTTGACCTGAGCGAGGCCTGAGTGATAACACGTGGTCAGTTAACACACGTTTAGTGTAGCCTGTGTGTTATATGCTGTATTATTACGGTAAGTCAAGCTAGAGAGAAGATGTTAAGAAGATAATAAGCAAAATACATTTACAGTCTACCGTGTTGGAAAAACTCACCTATGAGTGGACCTGCACCACTCAAAGCCACAATGTTCAAGGTCAACTGTAGGTTCTTTTTGCCAAAAGGTAAGTTTTGCTCTGTCACTTAATGTTAAAGTTGACGTGCTCAACTAAAGGGGAAATCCCACGTTTGTGTCTTTCATTGTTAAGGAAGCAGCAAGAGATGCCGGGTTGTCAGCTGAGATTTGCTCACTGTGCTGAGCCACTGTGCTGAGCGTACAGCCCCAGGGGCACGTAGATTGCTGGGCGTGTCTTCCCCGGGTCCTCGGCCTCAGGATGGGCCCTTCCATCTCACCGCATACAGACCCCACTGGAAGGAAGCCGCCCACTTAAGCACAGGATGTGCTGTGTTGTGGTGTGGTCTGAAGTCTGGATCCAGACAAGCGTGCAGTTACCCAGCCTGGGGGAGCCCCGTGAAGGCAGGCGCCGCTCCTCACGGGTCGGGTTCTCCGGAAAGTGGACCCTGCGAGGCGCTGGTTAGGGTGCAGGAGATTTATTGGAGGCACTCGTGGGGCGGACACGTGTGGAGGGGAAGCCAGGCAGGGGGGCACAGAGGGAGGAGGGGAGCCACAGGGCCCGTCCCGGAGGACGTTCTGAAGCAGAGGCGACTCGAGTTTAACCCAGTTGGGATGAGGGGGCCGGCCCCTCAGGCCTCGTGTCCATCCGTCTCTGCGTGCAGGCCACCCCACATGGGCTAAGGCGGCTCTCTGTAGCCAAAGCAAACCCCAAAGGGGCTGTCAGCCGAGGGCGGAAGAACAAGCTCCTCAGTCCTGAAGGGCAGTCCGCGTGGCATGCCGGAGCACAGCCGCTCCTGTTTGCGGAAGGTTCCGGAAGCCCAGGAGCAGGGCTGCGCAGGTGGAGACCGTTACCGCTCATCTAGCAGGCAGCTTGGGCTTCTTGCCTGCATCGCATTTCCTCGCCCACGTGGAGCGTGGGCCCAGGAGGACGGGAGCCTGGCTCCCTGTCTGTGTCACAGCTGAGCCACCCCCGGCTTAGGAAATCCCTGAGTTATGGATGAGCTGAAAGCAGATCTGCCCGACCTTTGGCCCCAAGGGAGACCTTATCTGTACTCTCCTGGTCAGCAAGGACATTCCCCTCTTCCCCTGAGGGCGACTCTGTCTTCCGAGGCTGCTTGCTGTGTAAACACGGAAGAGATAGTCTGCAGCAAAACCCAGCCCCCGACACTTAGAACCTCCATGGAGAATCCTCTCCCAACATACCTGGGAGCAGGTGACCAGGTAACCCCCACACACAGGTGTGCCTGCGCCGCTGTGACTCGTGTGCCCTCACCTGGAAGAGGCAGCCCAGTGCGAGACCCTAACCGGATAGAAGGGGCCTTTGGGTTCTGGCTCCTGTCCTGACTCCCTCACCGTGTAACCTGGAACAGCACTTCACGTCTCTAGTCTCTGAACCTGGTTCTTCGTCTGTGAAGGGGGACATCTGTGCTGCCTACTTCTTCTATTAGTAGTAGAGAAAGAAGGAGAAACTTGAGCTGAGTGTGGAGCCTGATGCGAGGCTCGATCCCACAACCCTGGGAGCATGACCTGATCCGAAATCAGCAGTTGGACGCTCAACCAGCAGAGCCACCCAGGCACCCCTGGGCTGCCTACTTTTAACCTACTAATTGTGAGGCTTAAAAGGAGTCCTTGACTCTAATGGCTCGATTATGTGTGTAACAGGAAGTCTGAAGGTAGCTGCTGGAGTCGATTTAGTGGTTTGGCAACGTCAGGGCTCTGGGTCGTGTTCCCTCAGGTTCTTCAGGTCAGCAGAGGACAGTGGGGCCCTGAGAACCTCACAGGCCGTTTGCAGCCTCCTTCATCAAAAAGATACAATGAGGGGCGCCTGGGGGGCTCAGTCGGTTAAGGGTCCCACTTCGGCTCAGGTCATGATCTCACGGTTCGTGGGTTCGAGCCCCGCATCGGGCTCTGTGCTGCCAGCCTGGAGCCTGGAGCCTGATTCGGATTCTGTGTCTCCCTCTCTCTCTGCCCCTCCCCTGCTGGCGCTTGCTCTCTCGCTCGCTCTCTCTCAAAAATAAACATTAAAAAAAAGATTAAATAAAATGGATTAATTTTACAGATCTATTTTATCCAGTAGGTCCAAAACATTGTCGTTTCGACAAGTAGTCAGTAAGGAAGTCGCCAGCGGGGTACCTGACGTCCCTCTTCTTTGTCTCAGGCTTTTGCAGCCTGGTGTGAGCCGTGTGCTCACAGCACTGCTCACACTTCCGGCGCCCAGGCTTGCGGCCGCTGGCTGGGCAGGGGTGCGGCTCTAGGCGGGCCCCAGGCGGGCACAGGATCACGGTCACGGGATCGCGCATCCGCCGCCCCACCCAGCGCCGGATCCCCAGGCAGGAAGGGGAGCGTGGCCTCCGAAGGCCTCTTCCCACGCCCTTCTGGCTCCTCAGGGAGAGAGCCCTGGTCTGTCCCCTCAGCACCCACACTGCCCCTGGTCACGTGGTCCCCCCCGGTTGTAAGAGCTGGGGTAGGTTCAGGCTTTTTTATCCTCCAGAGGGAGGCTCCCAGGGAGAAGGTAGCCGGGACCCGAGGGCCCCAGACAGCTGCGCCCGCTCCTCAGAGGCAGCACGCGCTCTGTGTGCCGCCGCCTTCCCCGGCGTGCCCACGACCAGGGTCGCCAAGACCTCCTGGACTCTTTACTCTTTTTTATTTTTTACATTTTTTGATGTTTGTTTATTAATATTGAGAGAGAGGGAGGGAGACAGAGGGAGAGCATGCAAGCGGGGGAGGGGCAGAGAGAGGGAGACACAGAATCCGCAGCAGCTCCAGGCTCCGAGCTGTCAGCACAGAGCCCAACACGGGGCTCGAACCCACGCACCGCGAGATTGTGACCTGAGCCAAAGTCGGACGCTCAACCGACGGTACAATGTGAGCGTTTGTAGGCGGCCCAGGAGCTCTTCGCTCTGTGACCTCAGAACCCTCAGAGCACCGGGTCCCAAGCAGCAACAGCCTTGATCGCCCGCATAGCGTCCTCTGTGCACCTGCCCCGTTGTGCTCAAGTGGAGACGCCCCCCTGTAACCGTGTTTTCTCTGATTTTAAAAAAACACTACAGCACAACATGCGTCTTTGTATTCTTAAAGCTGAGCATACACGGGGCGCCTGGGGGGTTCCGTGGCTTAAGTGCCCGACTTCAGCTCAGGCCATGACCTCACTGCTCATGGGTTCGAGCCCCGCGTCAGGCTCTGTGCTGACAGCTTGAAGCCTGGGCCCTGCTTCAGATTCTGTCTCCCTCTCTCTCTGCCCTTCCCCCACTTGTGCTCTGTCTCTCTCAAAAATAAATAAACTTTAGAAAAAACTGAGCATACACATTATTTTTAACAACTGCATAATATTCTACCTGGCTATTGAACCAATAGTTTCTTTTAAGTTTATTTATTTTGAGAGAGAGAAAACACACACACACACACACACACACACAGGGGAGGGGCAGAGAGAGAGAGGGAGAGAGAAAGAGAATCCTAAGCAGGCTCCGTGTGGTCAGCGCAGAGCCCGACAGGGGGCTCGAACTCACGAACTGTGAGAACCTGACTTGAGCTGAAATCCAGAGTCGGATGCTGAACCGACTGAGCCACGCAGATGCCCCCCGGTACTTAACTTGAGCGTTTAATATGTCTTAGAACAGTTGCTTCTAGTTTTTTTTAATTACTATAATTGAAATTATGTGAGTAAAAGGTTAACAAAACCTATTGTACATGAAAGTTTGAATTTGGTTAACTCTCTACCTCCGTTTCCTTTGAGACCATAAAAATGGAACGTCAGCACTGCCACCAGGCCACAGGTCGCTCGTGTTAAAAATGAGCCTAATCAGGGCGAGACCCATCTCGCCTGGAGTGCGAGACCCACGCTTACCGGATGGGAGGCGTCCCAGGGCTCCCTCAGTCCAGCGGCGTCTCGGGCAAGACCCCTGCCTGCGGACTTGTTAGAGACACCCCGCCGGGGCCCGGGCTTCCATCCCAGGCGGCCCTTGCACCTGTCTGTGTGTGATGTGGGTTTCGTCTCGTTGAGCCTGAGCTATAACGTGGGGGGCGGGGCGCCCTTCCCTGGACACTTGTGCAACCTGCTCTAGGGAGCACTGCACCAGCCGCTTCTCCGGTGTGTCCTTGTGAGGCCAAGGTGTGGCCCCGGGGGCCTTAGGGGACAGGGCGTTCGGTGTCTGAGAGGACCCTCAGTCGGCTTGCCCCCCCACCCCGTGTAGGTGCCCTTAGGAGAACTTTGCGGAAGTAGGTGCCCGGGCCAAGGCTGGGGGCGTTTTCAAGCCCTGTAAGGCCAGCGCACAGTCAAGCTGGTTTCCCGAAGTTCTGCACCAGCAGCTTCTCCAGCCGCGGGAAGAGACCGCGCACGACCAGGGCCCTAGAGCTTTTAAAGATGTTGGAGACTTAATAACAGAAATCGTTTGTCTGTCCTCATTTGCCTTTTCAAAAAGTCTTCAACTGTAGGTTTGAGCACTACTAGCTTTTCCTCCTGTGTGAATCGATGCTTCCTTGCTCTTGCAGCGCAAAAGTTGAGTCACAAGCGAGCAGGGTATTAAGTGGTAACGTTGCGGGTCGCGGGGGGGGGGGCAGAGGCACCCCCCCCCCCCCCCAACCGCCCCCCCC
>NW_027531901.1:1082831-1118397 GCF_008692635.1 Crocuta crocuta
CCCTGCCTCCCTCCTTTCAGTGTCTGAACGGCCCCCCAGGCCCTTCCTGCCCTGCCCCCGCCATGCTCACTGCCCCTGCCCTGCGTCATCTCTTCCTCCTCCCCACGCCCACCTGCTCAGACTCACTACTTCCCACCCAAAGAGTTGGACAGGCCCGGTGACCACGCTTCGTGTCCCTCCCACAGGCTCTCCCCACGGGCGGCCTGACTCCCGGCACCCACACCCCTCAGAGCCCCCCCCCCCCCGCNGCCTGGGCCCGGCCCCTGGGCAGCAGGGACCCCCGTCCGTGTTCTGAGTGACTCGCCTGCCCACCTGACGCCCCGCAGTGCCCCCGTCCTGCCCAGGACCCCCGAGCCCGGGCCGTCATGTACAGGGACTTAAACCAGCAGAGCAGGGAGGCAGCCATTCCCCAGCCCCCGACCCCAGCACCCCTTCTCCAGCGCTGACTCTGGCNCCCTCCACCCTTCCTTCAGGAGAATTTCTCAAGTCCTGGATTTTGTTGATTCTAGTTCTGGGCTGTCGTTGAACATGTTCTGTGTCTTCTGTATTTCCTATAAATTGGTGGTTGGATCCAGCACAGAGCTCCTCAGCCTCAGTACTGTTGACATTCGGGGCAGGGTAAGTTTTGGGGGGGGGGGGCAGCGGGGTCACTGGCGTCTCTCCCCACATGCCAGCATCGCCCTCTCCCCAAGCGTGACAACCAAGTGTCTCCAGACATGCACACCGACGCTCCTGCCGGGGGTGGGGAGCTCCATGACCACTGACTCACGGGCCCGATCGGACGCAATGTGATTCTTTTCCCTTAGTGTCCGCTGTCTCTCCTTTTGTGATGCTCCCGCTTCGCTCGTTAGTTCACCAGGGACACAACTTTGCTCTTCCTCTTCGTTTATGGCCTGGCATTCGTCTGTGTGGGACCTTCCGTGTGCAGTTACCCTGTGGTGGTGGTCGTGTGGGAGACGCCCAATAACCAGATTCTTTCCCTGCTCACCAGCCTTCAGAATAATAGGTTAATCCCCCGGCATCCTCTGACAGCACTAGATTTTTATTTTTAGTGTCAATATGGTACATTTAACATTTTTATGTATTTTAATCCATTGTATTTATTTTATCCTTGCCGCCTTTTTGATAGTCACTCTCTCCAACTCTTCTGTTTTCCGGATGTTTCTTTCCTTCTTTCTTTACTGATACGTCTGCTCTGTTTGCTCCGGAATCACGGCCGGGCCTCGAATCTGCCCTCAGCCTCCTGCTCACCCACTCTGTTCTCTTGTAGGAAGGTTGCACCTGTTCTTGGGTCTCAACCACCGTTCGTGCACCCGGAAGACCCAGGCCTGTCTCCATCCAGAACTCTTGTACTTCAGCCTCCACTTACTTCCCTTGCCCTTCCCCAAACCTCCTCCTCGCATGTTGTTTCCGTGGCTTGGCACCTCCACCCACCCACGCGTCCACGCATCTACGCATCTACCCATCCACGCGTCCACGCATCCACCCTTCCACCCACCCACGCATCCACCCGTCCACGCATCCACCCTTCCACGCATCCACGCGTCCACCCGTCCACGCATCCACGCATCCACCCTTCCATGCATCCAGGAACCCAAGCCCCAAATGCGGATATCTTCCCTCTTTCCCACATCAGATTAGTCACCAAGTGAGCTTGGTCATTCCTTTGGTAACTCCTAAAGCAGTTCCTTTCTCTCCATCCCCCTGTTTCACTTTGGACCCCTTCATCCCTTGCTCAAATTATGACAACAGCCTACAGAGAAAAGCCTCTGCCGTCTGCTTCTGCAGAATCCTCCAGATTTCCCCTCTGCTGCAGGCCCTCGCCTGAATCGGGACTTCAGTTACACCAGGCTCCTTGTGGTGGGGTAATTTTCACCTGGAGGGGAAAAATGCTGCAAAGCAGGTCTGAGACTTGGTGGGTTAGAGCGGTGGAGAGGGGGAGGTCAAAAGGAAGAGGTTTAGGAAATGAGCGGGGCCAGCAGCATCGCTTGTGAGAGAGATGAAGTCATCTTGCAAGGAAGTGGTGTCCCTAACAGGCTTGGTGGATGAGAGGCAAAGGGAAGCAGAAAGCTGAGGATGACAGCCCGTCAACAGCCAAAGATTCAGAGGAAAACGGGCAACTTCCCACCCCTGCTACCTAGACATTACTCGTTAAAGAAATTTCACAATAGTGACCAACAGAAAAAGGCTCTCTTAGACCAAGAAATAGAAACAGCCGGTCAGTCCGTTTCCCACTTTGCCTCTGCCCCCGTAGAGCTGCCGGTTACTGCAAGCATGTCAACATAATAGAAAAAGGAACTTACCACATATACAAATACGGGAAGAAAACAAAGTGAGAATTTTTCAAGCTGATGAAATACTCCAGAATTAAGAGAACAAAAGAGACTAAGGAACAAATAGGGTAAATTGTAACAACCCTCCAATATGAGCTTTAAGTTTTAACACAAGTGCGGATACGAAAGAATATCACAGATCGGAGCATTTAAGTTCAGAATAAAAAATGAAGGCACGACGGGCATGTGTGAAGAGAGAACTTGATCAAGCTTGGGAAAGAATTTGAACAAAAATTTAAAAACATCATAGAAATGAAGACTAAATTACAACACATTCAAATAAATATTAAGATGTCTCCAAGTACAGTGTAGCGTATAGAAGGTGAGAATGATAAAAGCTAAGACAACAAGCATTAGGAAGAGCTGAAAAAGTCCATAACAAAATGGATAGGTAAAGTAACAGGTAAAATTGGAGCTCACGGAAGCTACCAAAAGAGAAGATGGTGGAATTGGTTAATTTTTTAAATTATTTTTAAAAATGTAATTTATTGTCGAATTGGCTAACAAAGTGTGTAAGTGAGCTCTTGGTTTTGGGGGTAGATTCCCATGGTTCATTGCTTACATATAACACCCAGTGCTCATCCCAACAAATGCCCTCCTTGATGCCCACCACCCACTTTCCCCTCTCCCTCACCCCCATCAACACTCAGTTTGTTAAGTTTCTCAAAATAGTGGAATTGGTTAATACTTAAAACTGCCCCAGAAGTTTCTGAAAAAGCAGAAGAAGAGCTGAATCTTTATCTTGAAAGGGCCCTTTTTTGTTACATAGAAAACTGACCCAGAACGATCAACTGAGACCTATTCTAGCAAACGATTACACTTTGAAGCTGAGGGAAAAAACCCATCTAGGCCAAAAGAGCTAGTTTCTTACAAAGGAAAGGTGAGGTTGGCATCAGACTTCTCAAAAAAGCAAGTAGCAGTGGAGCAATGTTTTCAAGAAATTTGAAGAAAAAGGGGCGCCTGGGTGGCTTAGTCGGTTAAGCGTCCGACTTTCGCTTGGGTCATGATCTCGCGGTTCGTGGGTTCGAGCCCCGCGTCGGGCTCTGTGCTGACCGCCAGCTCAGAGCCTGGAGCCTGTTTCAGCCTGTGACTCCCTCTCTCTCTGACCCTCCCCTGCTCACGCTGTCTCTCTCTCTCTCCTAAAAAAAAAAATAAAACATTTTAAAAAATTAAAAAAAAAAAAGAAATTTGAAGAAAAAATCAGAACAAAGAATAAGTGTTTTGTGTCAGGCTAAGCTGTCCTTTAAGTATCAAGGATATACAGAAGTTTGAATCAGGGGAGAGCTCAGAAAATAGTGTACTCCTAACCCTGAAGGATCTTACTAAAAGACAAGCTTCAACCAACTAGGAGATGGTTGGGGAACTTCAGCAAAATGACTGATGGTGAGCATTCAAGATCTTTAGTTTCAGATCTAAGACCAAAATAAAAGTGGAGATCAGGGTGGAAGAATAGCATCAAGTGGTATATGTGCTTTGACGAGGTAGAAATAACAGTGAAACGAATGAAAAGGGAGAAAGAGAACAAGACAAAAACATCTTGTTGCAAAGACAACGTGTACAAGGCAAAGGATATCATTTAAAGTTGACAAACCAAATAGTTGGGGCTTAAGGGAAAAGACGAAACATTATATAAAGATAATAGTGTAGTATAAAGATAATCACTAGAATAAAAAAAGAAATCTCCCTCAATGCCCAAAGAAAAAATAGTAAAGACAATAAATAAATCACATAGAAACATGCAGGGAATGTAGTATCCTACACACAGCAATATAATAACAAGCATAGAGTCAAATTAGTCAATTAAATGACTTAACTCATCTATTTAAAAAGTTCAAAATGAGCAAAAGGGAAAAAAGAGGTAAACCGAGAAACACCCTAACACGGTTACCAGGAGAGGTGAAGGGGGGGATGGGTGGAGTAGGTGATGGGGATTGCAGAGGGCACCTGTGATGAGCACGGGTGTTGTATGGAAGTTTGAACACTATACCGTACACCTGAAATTAATATTGCGCTGTATGTTAACACATTTAAAGACTCAGTAAAATATTTTTTTAAGTCCCATCTGGAGAAAGACTTTCTATGAATTGCTCTTGGGGCAAAGCGGAAATATATGCCAAAATGTAAAAAAAAATGATAATGAAATCTGTGATATATTTAAAGCAGTGATAAGTGAATTGTTTAAAAGTACTGTAACATTGATGAAAGACTAAGTTATAAATGAATTAAAAATAACTCAAAAGCAAAGAAAAAACTGAACAAAAGAGGGGGGATATGAGAAGTAATGATAAGACCACACATTAGGAAAATAAAATTAATGAAGAGTATTTTGATTATATGGGAAAAATAGACAAGCCACTAGCTAACTTAATCAAGTAAAGGGGCAAGGAAGTAAAAATATTAAAAAATTTTAAATGGTGAAAAATAAGTTAAAATAATTTTTAAGTTTAAGGATTATTTTGTAGAATCCTGCAAAGAAGCTTAGAAACCAAGATGAAATGGTAATGGCCTAGGAAAACCTAATGTAGTAAAATGACTCCAGTAGAGGTAGAAAGTTTAAGCAGACTAATTTTCATCGAGGAAATGGAAAAGATTACTATGGAAACGACTCGAGGTCGGATGGTTTCACAGGATAATTCTACCAAACTTTCATAGTTAATCCCTTTGCTACATAACATATTCCAGGACACTGGAAAAGAAGAAACACTTCCAGATTACTTGTATGAAGCAATCCAACATTGATCCCTAGATTGCAAAATAAGCCCCAATCCTTCACTTACCCCTATATCCACAAACTTTGCAACGGGGTTGTGCTGTGCCCTCCCTCCCTGACTCTGGGCTCAGCCGTGCAAGTTTGGCCAATGGGATTTTCACAAGCAAGATGCAAGCGTGGGGGCTTGAAGAGTCCTTAGGCAATTGAGATTTCTTTCACTGTACTCTCTGCCTTTATTACAAAAATCTTGTGTCTAATCTAGCCTGACCAAAGCCATCCTGGATCAGTCAAGGTGACTGACTGTCCTAGACATGTGAGTGGGTCCGGGTGGGACAGGAAATGCTGCCCAGGCAAGTCCAACCTAAATCACCAGCCTACAGATTTCATGAGCTAAATATGTATTATTTCAAGGCATTGATATTTAAAAGGAGTTATTCACAGTAATAGATAACTGATACAGAAATTGGTGCCAAATCAAAAAACTAATATATGTGACATTGGAGCTGGACTGGGGGTGGAGCTTGGAAAAATGATGAGAAAGTTATTTTAGGAGGCTGGAAATGACACAGAAACCTAACACCTGTGGTATCTTGGAAGGTGGAAAATGTACCTGCTGAACATTTGGGCTTGAGAAAAGACTTTCATAGGCAGAATGTTGAAAATGTCAACTATCACTCAGAAGAGAACCAGCCAGGCTTGAAGTAGGATTTAGAGGGAATGTGAAGGCGCTAGAATAATAACTCTCTCCTCTTCATCCCTTTAAGCCAATAAAAGATGTGACTTAAGACATAGCTTTAAGTAAAAGCAAAGTCAAGGGGTGAAAGACACTTTGCTAAGACCTCGGAAAGAAGGTCTTAGCATTCTTAGCATTCAATTCAAGGCATTATCTAATAGACTTTCCCAGCTGATTAAGAGGACTTTCCAGGAAACATGAGATTCTTGTCCCTCAAGCAGCTTGATTATCAGTGATTAAGCCCAAAGAGCAAGCGAGATCTCAGAAATGATTGGGTGTGGCCTTTGGTGTAGAGAGTGGATTTAAATCAGACGTAGAAGATCCACAGAACTTTTTAGGGAGCCATGCTAATAAAAGTGACATCAGCCTAGATTAAACGGGACTAAATGTAAAAAGACTCTGAGCCCCCAACTTCCTGCGGCCAGGAAGCAGGCTGAGGAGCCGCGCTCCCCAGTGCTGCCTTCAGCAGTGTTGGAGCCGGCGGCGCAAAGCGCAGGGTGGGAGGGTGGCGCCGAGAGCCACGGAGAGCGGGGGACCGCGATGCCGCCTCCGGTGTGACAGAGAAGCTCCAGCCGGCCCGCGATGATCCCCGCCCCCTGGCGTTCACACCCCGTGTAACCCCCTCCCCCTGGGGGTGAGCAAGACCTGCAGCGTGCTCCTGACAACCTGGCTCAAGCGAAGGCGTGTTACGCACGATTATAAGCTTCTGCCTTCCCCGCGGTGCTGACCGGGATGCAGAAAGCGGCCGTGTGGGGAGGCCCACGTCGTGGTGGGGAAGGGAGGGCAGTTTCCGGCCAACAGCCGTTCAATAACTGAGGCCCTCGGTNGGCTGCCGGCCACCACACGGCCGCCCCAGTCGAGCCCCGGGTGAGCCCCCCGGGCCTGGCCGACCTCGTGACGCGGCCTCGTGAGAGGTGCTGGTGCGGAGGCCCCGAGGGCCGGCCCGGCCGCGCCCGGCTTCTGCACCCACAGAAGTCGTAAGAAGCGGGTGCTGTTGCAGGTGATGACGGTATCATTTACTGTTACGAGCGATAGAAATTCAAGGAATTCCCCACCCACAGGGCAGAGGCCCCTGCTCATGCATTCCCGGGGGCTTGGGAATTGCTGTGGGCAAGTGACTGCTGTCTACTCCCATCCTTGCCCTTCCCGCATGACGGCTCTTCTGCAGTGACCTTGTCCCTGCCTTCACCCGCTCACGCGGGCCCGGAGACGCAAAGAATTCGGCGTTTTGGTTCGAACGTCTTTGGCTCAAGAGGAGGCACGAGCAGACCTTACTCAGGCTGTGAAACCCGACGCCCGGCTGAGGTGTCCCGGGGCCGTGGGGCGGGGTGGGCACGGTTTACGTGCGGAAATGAGGCGTTTACCCGCAGCCNCCCGCGGCTGGCTTTGGCCTCATCAGTAAACGGGATGCAGGCCGAGGCCCGAACTGCCTTGCACGAGCGAGTTTTCTCTTTCCTGTAAGAGCAGTGCTGCTGTGATGACGCAAGGAGACGACGAGCACATGAACTCCCACGTGCCCCCGCCGACCCCTGGTGGAACTGCAGATGTGTCAGGCCGGCCGCGGTCAGGAGCAGCCACGTGCGCAGCAAACCTGCCCCTGCCGTCAGCCTCGGGGTGTCTGGTTGCCTGGTAGGAAGCACGATGTTAACAACAGTCGGGGCGCCTGGGGGCTCAGTCGGCTGAGCGTCCGACTTCGGCTCAGGTCATGATCTCGCAGTTCGTGAGTTCAAGCCCCACCTCGCCCTCTGTGCTGACAGCTCAGAGCCTGGAGCTGCTTCCGACTCTGTGTCTCCCTCTCTCTCTGCCCCTCCCCTGCTTTCACTTTGTGTCTCTCTCTCTCTCTTTCAAAAATAAATAAACATTAAAAAAAGAAACAATAGTTAACAGCTACAATACCTAACCTCATAAAGATTATACAAAATAAGGAATCACATATCAATCCCTTATTAATAGCAATGAAGTCATTGCCAATTCTGTCAAATTGTCTATAATTTAGTATAAATCATATTTAGAGGGACGTCTGGGTGGCTCAGTCAGTTAAGCTTCTGACTTCGACTCAGGTCATGATCTCACAGGCCCGTGGGTTCGAGCCCCGCGTCGGGCTCTGTGCTGACAGCTCAGAGCCTGGAGCTGCTTCCGACTCTGTGTCCCCCTCTCTCTCTGCCCCTCCCCCACTGCTACCCCCATTTTAGAAAAATAAACATTAAAAAATCAAAAAGATCATATTTATAAATGATACGTTTGTCAAATATTATTGGGTTAATATCAATAAGAAAATCCCAAAAGAAAACTTCAGCAAACAGAAACCAACAGGGCATTGAAGTTGACCGATCATGGCCAAGTGCAGCTTAGTGGGTCAGTCTTAGAAAATCAGTAAATACAATTCCCCATTTTAATAGATCTAAGAAGACAAGCAATTTGATTATGACTGCTGAAAAGTCCTTTGATGAAACTTAACACTCATTCCTGATTAAAAAAAAAAGTTGGGGCGCCTGGGTGGCTCAGTTGGTTAAGCATCTGACTCTTGATTTCAGCTCAGGATATGATCATGCCAGTTCATGGAGTCCAGCCCAGCTTAAGGCTCTGTGCTGTCAGCACGGAGCCTGCTTGAAGTTCTCTCTCTCTCTCTCTCTCTCTCTCTCTCTCTCATACACACACACAGTTAATTAATTAATTTAAAAAATATGGAAAAGCCAGCATCTACTTAATGAGGAAACACTAGAGTAATTCCTGCTAGAATCAAGACTAAGTCAGGAAAGCCCCCATCTCCACTACCATTTAATAGTGTCTTAAACCTAGCAGCCTATGCAGTTCGACCGAAGAGAACCAAGACATAAGAACAGGAAAGGAAGAGAGAAAACTTCAAAGCATCAACACTAAAACTAATGCAAATAAGAAAATTCAGCAAAGTAGCGGGACATAAAGTTTTAATATAAAAAGAGCAGTGTTTATATAGATCATCAATAAAAATTACATATTGTGGAGAGCCCAATTATAATAGCAGCAATAAAGTTAAGATATTTAAATAGAGGTATAAAAATAGATTATATAAAATGGGTATAAAAATAGATGAGCAAAAGCATTACTTATAATCACAAAGATTTGATGTGATCTAAATAAAAATACCAACTTGGGGGAGAGATTCCTTTTTGGAACCTCTTTTTGGAACTTCTTGGGAGTAGGTGATTCTAAAGCATGTGGAAAAGCACACGATCAGAAATATGGAGAAAAACTCTGAAAAAAAATTCAATGAATCCACTAGCCCTAGATAATAAAGCATTATAAAACTTCTATTTTTCAAATGTGCTATTGTTTCAGGAATAGGTTGATCAATGGGATAGAACAGTAAGACCAAAATAAACGTAATCACATAAGGACACGTAGCATGTGAGAAAAACGCAAGCCCAAAACACAGGGACTTAATTCACAATGTTAAGAAAACTGAATACCCATTTACAAAAGTACTGAATAAGAACCCTCCTATCATACATATGCCGGAATAAATTCCAGAAGGATTAGAATCTAAATATAATAAGTAAAACTATAGATGTCCTAGAAGAAAATAGGGATGAATTCATGTATCATGTAGGCTAGGGAAAATCTCTTATCTCTTAAAATCCAGAATCCCGAAATATAAAGCTTCATATATTTGCCTAAAAAAATAAAAAAAAAATTTATCATGGCAAAAAAAAAAATCAAAAGAAAAAAAGCAAATTAAGAGACAATTTTTTCAATTCACCTAAAAGACAAAGGGTTGGTTCTTCTAATGCATGAAGGCTCTTAGAAATGGAAAAGGAAAAGGCCAGGAACCCAGTGAAAATGGTCAGCAACAAACAACAACAACAAGAGACAGAAACAATACAAATACTTTTTCAGCAGTTTTAGAAATGCTCATTCTTATCCATGATATGATTTCTCATCTAGAAAACTGGCAAAAATCTGGAAGTTTGATAAAATGCTGTGGCATCAAGGCTGTGACGCTGATGTGAGTACAGTTAACAAAACCAAATACGAATGGCATCCAATAGTTTCAATAGGAATGTGCATGAAGACCGACCTCCAACGTACAAAACATCTATCATCTATCCATCCATCTATCTATCATCTATCTATCTATCTATCTATCTATCTATCTATCTATCTATCTATCTATCATCTATCTAGTGAGATTATTAATAAAGCAAAGCATTTGGAAAAAAGCAAGTATTGATTAATATAGGACCAGCTGAATGTTGAATGGATTATGGTACGTAAGAATGAGGAAGGTCTGGGGCGCCCGGGTGGCTCAGTTGGTTAAGCATCCAGCTCTTGATTTGGGCTCAGGATCTCATGGTTCAAGCCCCACATCAAGTTCTGTGCTGACAGCATGGAGCCTACATGGGATTCTCTCTCTCCCTCTCTCTCTGCCCTTCCCCTGCTCGTGTGCTGCTCTAGTTCTCTCTCTCTCTCAAAATAAATAGGTAAACATACAGGGGGAAAAGAAAGAAAAAAGAATGAGGAAGATCTGTATGTACTGATACACACAGGCGATAGTTCTCTATTTACTTCCTCTTTAAAAATATTTTATTTTTAAGTAATCTCTACACCCAGTGTGAGTCTCGAACTCACAGCCCTGTGATCAAGCATCACGTGCTCCAGTGACTAAGCCAGCCAGACACCCCTCTATGGACTTTTTATTTTTATTTTTATTTTTTTTAAATGTTTTATTTATTTCTAGGAGAGAGAGAGAGAGACAGCGTGAGCAGGGGAGGGTCAGAGAGAGAGGGAGTCACAGACTGAAACAGGCTCCAGGCTCTGAGCTGGCAGTCAGCACAGAGCCCGACGCGGGGCTCGAACCCACGAACCGCGAGATCATGACCTAAGCGAAAGTCGGACGCTCAACCGACTAAGCCACCCGGGCACCCCTCTATGGACTTTTTAAATTCCCCTCAGCAAAGTTTTCTAATTTTTAGTGTATATGTCTTACATGTATCTTATTAAACTCATTGCTAGTTATTTAAGTACTTTAAAAACTGTGCTTAAAATATGTATAACATTTACTACTTTTAAGTGTATCATTTAAGGGCATTAAATACATTCACAGTGTTGTGCTACCATCACCACTGTCCATCTCCGGAACTGTTTTATCATCCCAAACTGAACCTCTTTGGCATTCAGCCATACCTCCCACTCCCCTCCCCCAGCCCCTGAAAGCCACTACTTTCTGCTTCTATGAATTTACCTGTTTTAGGTCCATATAAGGGGAATCATAAAACATGTGTCCTTTTATGCCTTGTTTATTTCACTTAGCACAGTGTTTTCAAGGTTCATCCATGTAGCAAGGCTGAATAATTTTACACGTACTTCACATTTCATTCATCCATTCAGTCATTGATGAAGATTTGAGTTGCTTCTGTCTTTCGGATCTCGCAAATAAAGTTGCTGTGAATTTTGATGTACACGTTTCTGTTGAAGTCCCTGCTTTCAGTTCTTTTGGGCATAGACCTGGGAGTGGGATTGTTGGATCATATGGTAATGCTGAGTTTAATTTTTCGATACTGTTTTCCACAGCAGCTCACTACTTTATAGTCACACCAGTAACGCACAAGGAGTCCAATTTCCCCACGTGTTTGTCAGCACTTGTTATTTTCTGTTTTTATTTTGGTGTGTGTGTGTGTGTGTGTGTGTGTGATAATAGCCATCTTAATGGGTGTAAAGTGGCATCTTATTGTTTTGATTTGTATTTCCCCAGTGATTAGCGATGTCAAGCACTTTTTTATGTGTATATTGACCATCTATACATCTATATATACTTACTATTTTCACATGCTGATGTAAGGGTTTTTCGTTGTTCAAGTGTTTATTGCTAGCTTATAGAAACGCTCCTTGGCATAATTGCTAGCAGATAGAAATAGATTTTTGTTTGATCTTATATCTTCTCACCTTACTGCATTCACTTGTTAATTCTAGTAGTATTTTGTACCAGTGGCGTATGTAGGGTCTACACATGTCATGTCATTTGTGAAAAAAAAGATAGCCTTACTTCTTCCTTTCCAGTATTCTTTGTCTTGCCTTACTGCAGTGCCTGGAATGTTCAGGACAATGTTGAATAGAGGAAGGGAGAGCAATCATCCTTGCCTTATTCCTGAGCTTAGGGGAGGGTTGTGTTAATAACCCCTCCTTGGGGTTTATTAAGTGTTTTAATCTGTGTGATTCTAGTTTTCATCAAACCTGGAAAAATTTTGGTCATTGTTTCCTCAAATATTTTTGCTGTATTCCCCAGTATTTCAGTTAGACATGTTAGAGAATCTGAGATTGTTCCACAGGTCAGAGAGTCTCTCTCTGTTAATTTTTTTTCCAGTCTTGGCCCCCCCACACTTAATTTGGCTAGTTCTTACTGCTGTGTTTTCAAACTCACACATCTTATTTTTCTGCGGTGTCTAATCTGCTGTCAATTTCATCCAGTTAAGCTTTTAAAAAAAGATTCTATGTTTCCTCTCGAGAAGTCCATATTTGAAATATTTTCATTCTCTCTTCATTATGTTCATATTTCCCACAAGTCTTTCAGTATATTTATAAGAACTTTTAAAAAACTCCTTGGGGGGGCGCCTGGGNAGCCCTGAGTTGTGTCTGCCTCTGTGCTGGCAGCTCAGAGCCCGGAGCCTGCTCTGGATTCTATGTCTCGCCCCCCATCTTTTCCCCTGCTGGCGCTCTGTCTGTCTGTCTGTCTGTCTGTCTCTCTCCCTTAAAAAAATAAATAAGCATTAACAAAAAATTGAAAATAAATACAACATTTAAAAATCCTTGACTGATACTTTCATCATCTCTGTCTTTTCTGTTTCTATTGACTGATTTTTCTCCTGCTTATGGGTCACATTTTCTTGCTTTTTCACATGTCTAGTAAATTTTTTAAACGTTGGGCATTGTAAATTTTTTATTGTAGCGTGTCAGAAATGTGTTGAATTCCTTTGAAAAAGTGTTGAGCTTTTGTCTGGTAAGTGTTTCAGTTACTTCCGTATCAGCTCGATCACTTCAAGGCTTCGCACTGTGGGCTTACGGTAGCCCTTCTTCTTGGCTGCTTCACCTCCGCTGCTGGGTGACCCTTCGTGCCCTCTGGGTGCCCTGGGTATTTAAGAAGGACTTTCCGCTCTGGATGGTTAGAGCTAAAACTTCCCTTTCCTGTGTGAGTTCTTGGAGCTACTCAGTTTATAGCTCTTCTTCTTCTTCTTCTTCTTTTTTTTTCTCTCACCCCATGGAGTTTCACTGTATGTATGTGCAACTCAGAATTCAGGAAGAGACCCAAGGGGACTCCTCTGCAGGTGCCTGGCTTTCTTTATGTAGTTCCCCTCTCTCTGGTACTCTGCCAGAGTAAAATTTGCTCTTAAGTTTGCTATAGCCTTCTTTTTTTTTTTTTAAAGCAAGACATTTAAAAAAAATGTTTATTTTTGAGAGAGACAGACAGAGCACGAGGCAGGGGAGGGGCAGAGAGAGAGAGAGAAAGGGAGACACAGATTCCGAAGCAGCTCCAGGCTGTGAGCTGTCAGCACAGAGCCTGACGCGGGGCTCGAACTCACGAGCTGAGCCGTGTGATCATGACTGGAGCCAAAGTCGGATGCTGGACCGACTGAGCCACCCGGGCACCCCGTTACATTTGCTGTAGCCTTCCTGACCTCCGGCCTCCCTCTCTGTTCTCAAATCCGCAAGGTTGCCAGGCTCTTCGTGGGACACACTGCCTGCCCGGTGGGCTGGACGCGTCTCCAGGCAGAAAGCAGGGGCAATCATAAGGCTCCTTTCCTTTTTTTGGTCTTTTCTCAGGGATTACAGCTTGTATAATGTGCAAAAATAGTTGCCTCCTATATCTTGTCCGTTTTTCTTGTTACGGTAGAAGGGCAAATGCCGTTCCAGTTACTACATGATGGCCTGAGGAAGAATCTCATCCAGCTCCACTTTGATTCCACTTCCAGCAGTTTCTCAATGTAGGAAACTGACCGGGAGGAATGTGGGGACGCCTGGGTGGCTCAGTCAGTTAAGTATCCAGCTCTCGATTCTGGTTCAGGTCATGATCTTGGGGTCAGGGGATGGAGCCCCGCACCGGGCTCTATGCTGGGCACGGAGCCTGCTTGGGATTCTCTCTCTCCGGCGCCCCCTGCTCCTCCCCCGCTCTCAAGTACACACACTCCCTTTCTCTCTAATAAATAAAACAGAGCCCTGGCTAATCAGTCTTAAGAGTTCACAGAGGCAGGGGCGCCTGGGTGGCTTAGTCGGTTAAGCGTCCGACTTTTGCTTAGGTCATGATCTCGCGGTTCGTGGGTTCGAGCCCCGCGTCGGGCTCTGTGCTGACTGCCAGCTCGGAGCCTGGAGCCTGTTTCAGTCTGTGACTCCCTCTCTCTCTGACCCTCCCCTGTTCACGCTGTCTCTCTCTCTCCTAGAAATAAATAAAACATTAAAAAAAAAAAAAAAAGAGTTCACAGAGGCAAACTGTTCCAGCTGTTTCTATTCTTACCAGAGTCTCTGCACTCGCTCGCGTCAGATTGGGGAAACCCCTTGCCAGCGGCACCTACTGTTCTTAAGTTACTGAGCCGAATGCTTTCCAGTGACCGTCTCTCAGCTCCGTGGGGCCCCTTGCCCCGGGGCCGCCTCCGCCCGCGGAGTTCCTCAGCCCCCCTTGCACACACGCTGGTCCGTGAGGCTTCTCTTACTGCCGGTGGTTTGTAGGTTGCCTCCATTTGCTTGTATTTTTGGTGTTTTGGGGGAAACTTTGTCACCTAGTTTTACTGCAAATGTACGTGGCTATTCTGTTTTTGTTTTTGTTTCCCCGAAGCTGCTCTGTGAGGATATTGGAAGATTCAAAATCCTATGTAACCACCAATCTAGCCACCACTTTCCTGGAATCTGGTAGAAGTTTTAAGAGCCTGAATATAATTTACACGCTCCTTCCTTCTGTCTCTGCAATAATAGATACACGTGTCAAAATGGAGCCTACATAGCTTGTGTCCCTGAGTTATTACAAGGAGTATAACTTGCTTGGTGACTCACAAGGGACAGGTAGCGTGAGCAAAAAATAAATTCGGTTGTTTTAAGCCATTGAGATTTGGAGATTTTCCATTACCGCTGCATAATCTACTCTGTTTTGAGAGAACTTTCTACCAACTCAATTAATTTAGTTGCCCTCAGGGTGGCCACCACAAGTTAAGAAAGAGAGAATGGGGAGAAGTATGAAGGAGGAAAAGAAATAAAAATAGTTTGAGAATTGTCAAGGAAGTGACCTTTTATGTTGATGGCATATAGAATAGATTGGAAATAAATTGATAGCTTACTAAGGTTTGGGGCAATGGTGTTGCCGAAGAAACCATGCACCCACCCCCGTTATACAGAGCAAATAGTGCCCTCTGAACTCTTTTACTGTGGTACTGCTGTGACTAAATCAGCCCTGAATATGTTCTAATACATATTATCCTAGATCTCTCACAATTACCCACTATAGCATACCTCTAACCAGTGACTCTCAGAAGTTGAGATGCTGGGCCTACTTCACTTTTTCTTCAAAAATTTTAATGTTTATTTATTTTTGAGAGAGAGGGAGAGACAGAGACAGAGACAGAACGTGAGAAGAGGAGGGCCAGAGAGAGAACGGGAGACACAGAATCCTAAGCAGGCTCCAGGCTCTGAGCTGTCAGCACAGAGCCTGATGCAGGGCTGAAACTCATGAACCATGAGATCATGACCTGAGCCAAAGTCAGAGGCTTAATGGACTGAGCCACCCAGGCGCCCCCCCCACTGCACTTTTTTTTTTTAAAGTGGAGAGCTCTCCAAATAAAATTACAAAAGATTGTGGTTGTTTTAAAAGTTTATCTTAAAAAAAAAAAGTTTATCTTGACAAATAAATGCATTTGACCCTCACAATAAAATGCTTTATAACTATTCAGATACCAAGTCATTCTTTAATGCTCTAATTTTCCACCCTGATTAGCCCGATACTGAAGGGTGCCATTCTCAGTTGTTTCTTCCCAATTCCTTGGTTTCTGACTATGTTCATGAAGCAGGGGGGAAGCAGGGGGGTAAAGGTCCTAAACACGGGATCCCTGGATAGGAGAACTCCCTGCCGTAAGTTCTATAGTAGATATTGTTTGTTTGTTTGTTTGCCTTTCAGCTGCCAGCTACCTCATGTCTAATATCAAATGGGGTGTTTGGTGCTCTTGTTTCAAAGAACAGAAGACCCAAGCCAAACTTGGTTTCCAGATCTCTCTATCACCTTGCCCTGCCAGCTAATATGGGTACATGAACTAAACGATAGCAGAGACAGAGGCTGAGCTCATGAGCTCAGCAACACGGATCTGAGCTCTCCAGGAGAGTCGGGAAGGGCACGCAGCAGCGGCAGGGGAGAGCGTGGCGGCCCTAAGGCAGAGACCTCCTCCCTGTGTTTGAGGGGCAGAGCGCCAGCCAGTGTGTCTGGCTGATAGTGATGAGCTGGAGAGGAAGAAGGGCTGATTAGGCAAAGCCCTCGTTGGTCCCTGTGACCGGAGGCCATGGCAGGGCCCTCAGGAAGTGGGTAATGTGGTACTAGGTCCATGTTTAAAAGATCATTTCGGGTGCCGTAGAGGAGATGCATCACACGCAGGCCAGAGCCGCTCCCAGTTCGCTGCTACTGCAGTCATCCGATGTGAGAGCTTGGGCGGCGATGGTGTAAATGGAAAAAGTGGCTTGATGGTCGATGGGTTTTTGAAGCCAACCTGCTGATGGACTGAATGTGGGAGAAATCGAGAGCAGCTCCTCCAGTCTCGCCGTGAGCGATTGGTTGCTGGGTGATGCCATTGATCCAGACGGGGGCAACTGGAGAAGTAGATTTGTGGTGAAAAGGGGGGATTCTGGCTTAGCTGGGCCGGGATGGAGACGCCTGATAGGCTGACAAACAGAGATGTCACGTAGGCTGTTAGAAACACAAATTTGGAGTTTCCAGAGACATCAAGGTGGAAGACAGATGTCTTGGCAACTTGGACCACACTGGGCTCTTACTGTAGGGAGCAGAAGAGAGGAACCAGCCCAGTTTAAGTGCGGGCACAATGGGTTATAGTTGATACTTCTGGTAGGGAGGAGGCGGCGATTCATCTTTCCTGGAAGGCGCTTATTCTGAATATGGAGTTCCTTCTCTGCCTCACATGTCTCTGGACCTGGCCTCCAGGAGGATTAGGAAATAGCGTGTCCACAGCCGGGGGTCCCATACTCCGCTGCTGCTTGCTCAGCACACAGGAGCGTTCAGTTTCCCACCCAGGGGTGGCGGCAAGGAGGCGCCGTCATTTTCCACAGGATTTTCCAGAACTGGAAGGGACTTTTAGAGACTCCGATCTTTTTGGGTAGTGACTCCAAATGCGGTCATCGACTTGCTCCTGGTGCTTTGGGAAGTGGGGGTGGTGGACCCTCATTTCGACTTCAATCAAGGCAATCAATATTCATTCTGTATGACGGACTTTTACATACTATTTTGTTTGAATAAGGTTTCTGCTTTTTGAAGAGCTGCCCTGGCCCTGCTCCTAGGAAGGCCGTGGCAAGTCGGGAGCAGCCGGAGGACGATTTCTGTACCCAAGGGCCCTGCGCCTCATCTCTGAGCTGTGACGGGCTGTCTTTCCCTCTGCAGCTGGGAGTCCTACCGCGAGCCTCCCAAGCCCTGGTTGAGTGACAGGGAGCGCGGGGTCGGAGATGAACAAGGGGCCCCGAGGAGGAACGTGGCAGGTGGAGAGGTCGGCAGAATCTTCCGCCAGACAGTACCTTCCACGGGGGACTGGAGGCAATTGAGAACAGTTTGGAAGGTGCAGACTGAAGCGGGGGTGGGGAAGGGGGCGCTGAGGACACGCGTAAGGCTGGGGAAGCACCTGCTGCTGCTCGGCGCGGAGGCGCTCGGCGCTTGCTCTCACAGGGATGGATCCGAGTCCAGGATGCCCAGCTGTGCGTGTGCGCGCCTGTGTGCGTGTGCTTGTGTGCGTGTGTGTGCGTGGCGGTGGGGTTGCAGACGTGGGGACTACCTGTCATTTCAGCCGCTTAGTTCGGCACGAAAGACGCGACTCTCCCACGGTTCACACTGACCCCCATTCCCGAGCTGGGGAAACGGAGGCGCGGCGGGGAGCGCAGGCTGGCCCAGGGGCTGCCCGCCCCCTCCCGCAGCGCANGCGCTGGGCGCCGCGCTCGCCACTCTTGGGGGGGACGGTCTTGTTTGCGCGGCGGCCTGGCGACCTCACGGCCGGGGCCGGGACCCGGTGCCTCGGGTCGGGGTTCAGGCTCCTCGGGCGCGTGCGACCCAGGGGGAGTAAGAGGAAAACCGGAGCGTGGGGAAGGGGCCCGGCGGGGTAGGCGGATCTCTCCTGGAGGTGGAGGGATGGTGGGTGCAGAAGGGGCTGGGGCAGGAGCGCGCGACCCTCGGAGCCTCTAGGTGTAGCGAAACGAAGGGGGCCGCTTCGCACTCCCTGGAGGCGTCCCCCGCACCCCATCCCGCCGGCGTCTGCGTCGTGTTCCCCGCGACGCGGGCAGTTGGCGCCAGCTCCCACCTACGCCCGCTTTGCCTGCGGCGGCCCCGGGACGCGAGGTGCGGTCACCGCACGCCCCGCTTTGTTTGAGGCTCCTGGGCAGAGGCGGGGTGCGACGGGANGCCCGGCTCGGGGTGCGCGTGCGGACGGGCTCCGCGTCCAGCTCGGGGGGCTCCGGGCGGCCCCGGGCAGCGTGCAGAGCCGCGCGCTGAAGCCCCAGGGCGAAGCCCGGGGAGGTCGGGGCGCCGGGTCCTGCGAGTCTTTGTTCCCAGGCCCCATTACACATGCAGCGCGGGTCCCCGGCCGCCCGCGGTGGCGGCGGCGCAGNCCTCTGCCCCGTCCGGCCGCACTCTGCCGCCTCCGTTTAATGTAGCGTCGCCGAGTCGTCCACACCCCGGAGCAGGTGCGTTCCCCGTGTGGAGTTTGGGGCTGCGTAGCCTGCGTGCGGGGTCAGGACGGAGACCCCCGTGTCGGTACTCGGGCCCCTTGTGCGACGCGGCGTCGCGGCCCGTTTGGAGCTGTTTCCTGTGTGCTGGAAGCACAGCGACGGTGTTGGACTCGGCCTCTGTCAGCGCAGAGGAAGAGCAGGAAGAAAGGCATTGCCCTCCGGGGGGACAGGGCTGATGGGCCCGCAGCACCTGCCTGGCCGTCTCTAGAAGCGTCTTTCAGTCCCGCCCTGCCTGCAGACAGGGCCGCCTCCTAGCAGGGCAGCCCCGGACCCGGACCGGACCTGACCGTCTCGCCCCGGTCCCCGCAGCCTCCCTTCCCGCGGTGATGAGACAGCGCGGCCTGGGACTGGGCCCCTCGCGCGTGGGGGGAACTGAGCCGTGCGCCCTGCAGAGTGGGGCGTGGAGGGGCATCCGAGGAGCCGCGGTCCTGCCCCGGGAGGAAGGTGGGGTCGCTGGGTGCTTCTTGCGGTCTCGCCCGCGGGTGTTGTGGTGCCCACCGCCCTGGTCTGCGAGTTGCTGGGGGCAGAGCCGGCCCAGGCCCAGGTGGGGGAGAGCCGGCCCCCCTCTTCATGGGTGCCCCCTCCAGGTCCCCGGCGTGATTGCCCCCAGCCCCTGCGCACGCGGTAGGAGGAGCAAGAGCAGCCCCGTCCCACAGAAATACCGGGTCAGCCACGTACATAACTTAGAATGTTCTAGTAGTGGTGTCAGGAAGCAGGTAAAGAGGTGTGTTAGTCTGCCCGCGCCGCTGTACTAAATACCGCAGGCAGGTGGCCTCAATAACGGAACTGATTTCTCATGGTTCCTGCGTCCGCCAGTCCGAGATCAGTGTGCCAGCAGGGCAGGGGTGTGGCGAGGGCCCCTCCTGGCTTGCGGATTGCGCCTTCTCACTGCGACCTCACCTGTCGTGGCCTCTCCTGCGTGTTTGGAGGGCGGGGCAGAGAGAGATCATTCTTCCTCTTCCACTAATCCCAGATCGAGGGCCCCTCATGACCCAGTCCAGCCCTGGGTACCTCCCAGAGGCTCCAGGTCCAAATACCATCATTTTGGGGGTTAGGGTTTCAACATACACATTTTGAGGGGACACAAACGTTCCATCTCTAACAAGATGAAATTAACTTTGATGGTGGACTTATTTAACCTAATATATACAAAGTAATCATTTCGCCATGTAATAAGTATTAAAACGGTTAATGAGGTATTTTACTTTCTTTTTCTTTTTTTTGGTACTATCAAAGTCCAGTGTGTATTTTATACTCACAGAACATCTCAACTTAAACTGTCCCCGTTTCAAGGGCTCCGTAGTCACATTTGGCCAGTGGTTTACCGTATTGGATGGTGCAGGCCTAGAAGAAAAGGCAGAACTGAGGCTGGAATAGTGGCTCACGGTGCTTGTTGCACGATCAGTTCTGCGAGGTCAGTGTTTGGGGCTCCGTGCCTGGCCCCGCGTCCTTGCGTCAGAATGAGTTAGTTGGTTCTTGCCTCGCAGTGGAGATCCTGGACACGTGTCTGCGTGTCTCTTGAGAACTCCTGACGTCCGTCTCTGTGTTTCGGGTTCAGAATCGGGTAGGGTGGAGAATGTTGCGAGTGGACTGTCAGGGGCCCCTGGGGGAGGAGGACGCGACTCTTGCCTGGCCCATCCGGAACTGCCAGCCTTGACGGCCCCGAGTGGTCCTCACAGGCCGGCCGCTCTCTGACCCACACGTGTCGTGCGTTTCCCAGGGGGAGAAGTGTGTGAGCGTGCTGAGTGTAGTGACCCACGGGCTTGGTCTGGCGGTGGCTGTTAAGGGCACAGACCACAGAGCCACTGGCTGTTGGTGCCATTTCTCAGGGAACGGCGTCCTGTGCTACATATCCGGGTGCCTGCTGGGTACTCAGGCCCGTCGCTGGGTGGGCTGCCCTTTGGGCGGAGCGGGCACCTTCATCTCTTGGAGGCCCTTCCGAGGTCAGTGATGAGAGCAGCTCGCCCAGCCTCGCAGGCTCTGTAGCCGTGTGGACACACGAGTCCCGGCCCCCCGAGCCTCCGCGGCCTGGCCGGGCCTCTGCTGGGCCACCCTGCATGGTCTGTGGGTTTCGAGAATCACCACACAGCACCCGGACTCCCCTGGGCCTCCACCGAAGGAATCGCCTTTTCTTTCTTTCTTTCCTGTTTATTAATTTTGAGAGAGAGAGAGTGTGCGTGCGCATGGGAGCAGGAGGGGCAGAGGGAGGAGAGAGGGAACCCTAAGCAGGCTCCACGCCGTCAGTGATGAGCCCGACTCAGGGCTCCACCCCACAGACTGTGACATCGTGACCTGGGCCGAAACGAGCTGGGCTAAGCCACCCAGGCGCCCCACGAAACCGCGTTTTCGCGGAGCCCAGTGAAGAGTGCCCGTCGTCTACCATGGACCTGTGTGTCCCGTGGTCCGTCTGAGAAGCTGATGAAGGCGGTGAACTCCTCCCCCTGGGAAGACACAAATAAGAGGAAAAGCATGTGCGTGTGACAGCGGCTCACGCGTTGCGCGTTCACACTAGCTGTGTGGCGCTGTCGCCGGGGACCTGTGGCCCGCTGCACTGGGCTGTGTGCAGTCTGGCTGCGCTGCACGGAGCCGCCGTACCGGTGGTCAGGGCGGCTTGTGGGCTTGGGGGGCTGCACTGGGCTTGTTCCCACGTTGCTTCCTCCATTCACCCTGTCTAGCCACTGGACGTGACTTATTTGCTTCTGCCTTTTGTGACCCCTGCGTAGTGTCTGCATGCTAGCCCCTGGCTCCTCTTCCCCCCCCNCCGGTTAGAGCTTACGGGCTTGGTACTGTGGACTGAGGTCTGGCGGCTCTCGGGGAGTTGGTCTGGGGAGCACCTGGGAGAATGACACTGGGTGTGACAGCCCTCAGGCATGGTCCTGGCTGTGTAGACGAGAGCAGAATTTCTCAGTTCTCAGCTCTGGGCCTCAGGATCCTTTGTGGTGTGTGTTTGGGGGTGGGGGTGGGGAGAGCCCTCGGTGCCCTAAGGTGTTTAGCACCATCCCTGGTCTCCGGCCACTAAATGCTAGTAGCAGTACTTGCTGTTTATTTTTATTTTTTATTTTTTTTATTAAAAAAAATTTTTTTAATGTTTTATTTATTTCTAGGAGATAGAGACAGTGTGAGCAGGGGAGGGTCAGAGAGAGAGGGAGTCACAGACCGAAACAGGCTCCAGGCTCTGAGCTGGCAGTCAGCACAGAGCCCGACGCGGGGCTCGAACCCACGAACTGCGAGATCATGACCTAAGCGAAAGTCGGACGCTTAACCGACTAAGCCACCCAGGCGCCCCGTGCTGTTTATTTTTTAATGTTTATTTTTATTTGTGCGAGAGAGTGGGGGAGGGCCAGAGAGAGAGGGCGAGAATCCCAAGCAGGCTCCCCTGTCAGCGCAGGGCCTCAGGAGGGGCTCGAACCCGAGAACCCTGAGACCACGGCCTGAGCCAGAGCCCAGAGTTGGGCGCTTAAGGGACGGAGTTGCCCAGGCGCCCCAGGGCCGGCGTGGTTGTGACCAGGGAAATGCCCTGAATGGAGGGCTCGCAAATCACCTCGGGTTGCAAACGCCCGATGCGGGTTCTGGGTTCCCGGCTTGAAAGAGGCGGCCGCGGGAGCGGGGGGCGGCGCGNGGAGAGCGCAGCCCTGAGTGCTTGGGTCTCCGGCGTCGCAGCACCTGTGCGTCCGGGGTTGATTTTAAAGGGCTTCTTCCTGGGGCGCAGACTTCTGGCTCCGTCCTGTTGCCGCCTCCAAATGCGTGTCTCTTTCCCTTTCCCCCGGTCACCCGATCTTTGTTCTAGAATAGATCGCCACCCCTTGGGGGCTCCCTCTGGTTTTCCTCCAGCCCCAGCCTGGCCCAGAGGTGCCTGTTTCCCAGGACCCGGTGGTGCCACCACGGGATGCCCAAGTTGGGGGTGGGGGCCAAAATGGGGGAGAGGAGATGCCGGGCCTTCTGAGCGTCTGCGTCTCCGAGGTACTGGAAACCAGCCGGGGCTCGGGCTGGGGGTGCGCGGTGCCCCCCCCCCCGGGGCCCAGGGTCCCTCAGGCGACCCCCCTCCGGACAGCGCGGGCCTCGGCCTGGCCATTCCAGTCCGGTGGGCCGCGTGCCACTTCCCGGGGGCCGGCAGCCCTGGCTGGGTGCCTGGCTGGGTGTTCTCGTTGGGCACGTGCGGACATTGGGAGCAGGTGTTGGAAAGGAAGGGTGCCTGGCCGGGCGGATGTGTGCCCCCCCAACCTTGTCTGGGGGCCTGGCCTGCCACACAGAGGGGCGTCTCTGGGGGTGTTGGCGAGGTGAGCTTCTGTTCTTGTTTGCGAATGTTCTCTCCGGACTATTTCGGTTCCACTCTGACAACCAAGGAGGCTAAAATTAGTTCCCGGGAAGGAAGAGGAAGGCTGGTTGGAAACCCAAGCCCTTGGCTGGAGGTTGGAGAAGGCTGCTTCCCGGAGCCTGTGGTCAAGCGTTCGGGAAGGTGTGAGCACACCAGCTGTTGCCTGTCCATCGGAGGAGAGGGCGGGGCCCCTGCTGGCCTCCTGGACCTGCGCCCTGGTGACAGGAGGCTGCCTGGGATGCTCACCTCAGGGGGTTGTTTCCCTGGGTGGCGGTGCACAGCGTCTTCAGGTACCAGGACGATGCCTCTAATGTGACCTCTGATGTCATCACAACCCTCCTTCTCAACGCCCCTCCCCCGCCCTTGATTCAGAAGCAGGCGTGAGTTCCCAGAGCCCTGGGCTGACAGCCATTGGTTAAGATTATTTATTGGTTTATTTTATTGTTTTTTTGGGGGGGGATTTCCTCGTCACCCGAGTTTTGACCTTGCCTTCAGGGGCTCACACGCCAGGCACATGGGGCCTTACCTTAGAGCCGCAGGCTGGGGCGGGGCCTGGGCTGGAGCCGAGCCCCGAGGCTCAGTCTCCTAAGGAGGCCTAGCTTCTCTAAGCCCTGAGGACCTGGGGGTCAGAAGTGGGGGGGCCGGAAAGTTACAGAGGTGGATTCTGACTCCCCTTCCCACCTGGCTGGCCCCTCCTGTGAGCCTCCACCGGCGAGTGGGCCCTGCGGGGCCGCTCGGGAAGAAGAGCCAGGGCAATGCAGTCCTTCCTTCCCCGCCCTGAAAAACCACTCCCCAGCCTCCTCTTCCCCAGGGCCCTCCTGGCTAGCCACCCTGGGGGTAGTCGGAGGAGTAGAGGTCACTTTGGCCATAACTCCTTTTCGCATTTTAAATTTTATTAATTTTTAGTCTTACACATAATGCACAAACGTTCAGAAAATGAAACGTTACAGGTAAAACCAGAGCCCTTTACTACCCCTGGCCCCCATCTGAGTCCCACACATTTTATCTGTGCATCTGTGAAAGTGGCTTAAAGAAGCAGAATTTTTTTTTTAATGTTTTTTTAGTTATTTCTAGGAGAGAGAGAGAGAGACAGCGTGAGCAGGGGAGGGTCAGAGAGAGAAGGAGATACAGACTCTGAAACAGGCTCCAGGCTCTGAGCTGGCGGTCAGCACAGAGCCCGACGCGGGGCTCGAACCCACGAACCGCGAGATCATGACCCAAGCGAAAGTCAGACGCTTAACCGACTAAGCCACCCAGGCGCCCCTGTTTTTGTGCTTTCTATGAGTGGACTCTGAGTGAGCTGTTTTGTGTCCATTTTTGTTCACCATGTATGCGACTTACATCTGTGTTGTCGCATGTCATGGCTTTTAAACTCAGAGGTTGTTTTGAGCGTCTTTCTCATACATATGGATGAAACTTGATCTTTTTAATATGTCTAATATTTCAAAGTTTGTGTATAGACTACATTTTATCTAGTTTTCCTGTTGATGGACTTTCTGATTGTATATAGTAGGCCGATTGGTTCTCAAGGATACATGACAGGAGGAATTTCTGGTTCATAGGATAGGCGTATTTTTATTTATTTATTTATTTATTTATTTATTTATTTATTTACNCTGAGCCACCCAGGCACCCCTTTATTTATTTATTTTTTAAAGATTTATTTATTTACATAGTCTTTACTCTGGTTGTGGGTCTTCAACTCACAACCCTGAGATCAAGGGTTACATGCTCTACCAACTGAGCCAGTCAGGCGCCCCGGGACGTGTCTCTTTTAAATTTCAGTTGATATTGAGTAAGGGCTGTACTGTCCTCCAGCCCCCACCCCCCGGCCCCCCAGGTGACGGCAGTGGGGGCGGAAGCTGGGTGAGAATGCGGGTGGCCCCCTGCAGCAACACGTGAGCCTCTCCTCCCCTCTAGAAACGCTGGATTGCAGAGGCTGGAAATAGCCCCCTTCATGGAGGGTGCGCCCGAGGCGAGCCAGAGGGGCGGCTCCCTGCGTCCGGGAGGCGCCCTGGTTACTGTGGCGGTAGAGGAGGGGTGCGGTGGGCCTCCCGCGGCCGCAGCGCTCTAGCCCGGGGGTGCGGGGGGGTGCGTCCGGGTGCGCTCACCCGCCGTGCCTCACGCCGCCTGCACCTCCAGACAGACGGACGCGCCGGCCGAGGGGTGTGAGGAGCCGTGGGCAGCCAGGCGCCCCTCGTGGACCCGGCGCACCTGCCGAGAGCATGGCGTGGCAGGACCCTGATTTCGCCGCGGTGATGTTGGCGGTGGGGGCGTAGCAGCCATTTGCAGGTTATTTTCGGATCGGGCGCAAAGCTNCCGCCCGCCTTCCCTGCGCCCGCCGCCCGCGCTTCCCCCGGGCTCCCCGCGTCAGGCCGCTTGTCAGGCTCCGCCTGTGGGTGTCGGTGACGGTGGCCTGACGGTACTGGTTCTAGAAGGCGTGACGCTCTCAGACGCCTTTCCCACACCGTGCGGGTGAAATGCCACAGACTGTGTGGCTTCGGGAACTGAAATGTATTTTCTCACAGTTCTGGCAGCTGGACGTCCCCGTCGGGGAGCGGCAGGGGCGCCCCTGGCCCTTCCTCGGGCCTGCAGACGGCCGCCCGCCCACCGCGTCCTCGCGGGGCCTGTCCTCCGGGTGCGCGCACACATCTGGCGGGTTTTCCTCTTCCTGTGAGGACACCAGGTCCCACGGGCTCGGGCGCCACCCTTAGACCTAATTTGACCTTAATTACCTCTTTAAAAAGGCTGTCTCTCTCCAGTCACATTGGGAGTTAAGAATTTGGAGGGGATACGGTTCAGTCTCTAACGGTCTGAAACGATAAAATGGGCTGAAAGAGAATTCTGTTTCCATCTTGAGTTACACCATGGAGTGGAAATTACTGTTTTTCAGACCTCTGCCCGTAGGGTCTGATTAAACCGTTTCCGTGGACAGTCTTATCTGCACAGGGGATTGTAGTTTCTGTGTATGTGCGGAGAAGTCTCCCTTTCTGGTATTACGTGTTCCTGAAAATAGTCTAAAACCTGGGTAAAAAGCCTTGCTCTTTTGATGACCAGGACCAACCCTCTTAGTGAGGGCCGCTGGAAAAGATGGACAAACTAAGGAAACATCTCTGGCTGAAAGCATCATACAGCTCAGAATGTAGGGAAGACCCACCAAGTCAGGGTGTGTGGAAGAACAGAGGCCTTGGGTAGTGACTTTGACATTTGAGTCCCTTTTCATCCTGCCGTAGGGTTGCATTTGCATTTGATGGCCTTGTGGAGCTTTAAATAGAGGGTAGTGAACCCCTCCTTTTGAGTTGGAACCCCAAAGACATGGGGACAAGGAGGAACCAAAAGATTCACTCTAAAGTAGGATTAAGATGTTCTAGAATCAGTGGTGCCCTCGGCTGCCTGCTGGAAGCACATGTAACATTATTACAGGAATTATTACAGGACCTTAAATTATTTTACCTCACATTGTTTTACCTCACGTTATTTTACAGTTTTTTACATACCATGACTGGCTGGTCATTTAAAATGAATAGCCAGCAGAAACATCAACAGTTGAGGCAAACTTGGATGAGCTCAGTTGGAGTTATCATATGCATATCGAATAATAGGTCCTGTTATGATCAAGGAAATGAAAGTGGGAATTTCAGTAGAGAGCTGTAAAAATATTTAATAACCAAATTAAGATTTTTTTAAATTTTTTAAAAAATATTTTTATTTCTAGGAGAGAGAGAGAGAGAGACAGCATGAGCAGGGGAGGGTCAGAGAGAGGGAGTCACAGACTGAAATAGGCTCCAGGCTCTGAGCTGGCAGTCAGCACAGAGCCCGACGCGGGGCTCGAACCCACGAACCGCGAGATCATGACCTAAGCGAAAGTCGGACGCTTAACCGACTAAGCCACCCAGGCGCCCCCCAAATTAAGATTTTTAAGAAAGATTTTTAAGAAAAATCTGTAGTTTTGCATTGTACACTAACAGAAGTTAAGAATTTAATGGATGATTTTATCAAGAGATTAAGTGAAACTAAAGAGAGAATTAGTGAACTGGAAGATAGATCAAAAGATAATATACAGACCAAACCCTGGAAAGACACAGCGATAATACAGAAGAGAGGGAAAGACAGAGGCCAAGGTGAGAAGGTCTAAGATCCACATAATCAGGGCCACAGTAATAAAGGGCAAAGAAATAAAAGAAGTAGAAAAGAACTTCGCAAAATGAATGAAAGACATTAAGCCACAGATTCAAGAAGCCCTATGAACCTGGATTAGATAAATAAAAATTCCACACCTACTTTTATCCCAGCCAAATTTCTGGACACCAAGCAGAGAATCTTAAAAAGCAGCCAGAGGAAACAAGGCACTCCCATCACAAGAGTAATGTTGTATTGACACCTAACTTCTTAAAAACAGTGGAAGCCAGAAGACAGTGGAACGATAGCTTTAAATGCTAAAGGAAATCATTGTCAACCTCAACTTACATTATCAAGTGAAATTCTCTTTCAAGAATGAAAGTTTCAAGTAAAGAGGGTGTCCTTCAGGAAGAAGGTAAATAGTCTAGATGGGAGGTCAGAGATACAGAAAAGAATGAAGAGCACTGAAGACGATAATATTTGGATGTTATATGAGAGAAGTGTGTTTCTGCGTTTGAAATACATATAAAAACAAAACATGACAACACTGTATGTGGGAGTGGAATGAAGATGGAATTTATTGTTCCAAAAGTTCTTCGATTGGCTACCAAGAGGCTGAAAGCACCTGTGAATGTTAGTTTTTTTTTTTNAGCTGTCAGCACAGAGCCCGACGCGGGGCTCGAACCCACGAATCATGAGATCATGACCTGAGCCAAAGTCGGACACTTAACCGACTGAGCCATCCAGGTGCCCCGAATGTTAGGTTTTGATAAATCAAGGAGGCATGATCTCTAGGGTAACTGCTAAATGATAGAAAGATGATAACTTTCAAGCTAATAAAGGGGACAGATGGAATAATAGAGAATTCTCAAGAAGGAAGAAAGATAAGGGAACACAGAGGAAGAGACAAATAGAACTAATCCCTGGTGAATATAGGATGCAGAAATCTTTAAAACATTCACAAATAGAATCCAGCAATATGTAAAAAAAAAAAAAGTATCATGACCAAGTGTTTTAATCTTAGAAGTGCATAATTAACAATTGAAAATCTAATCTGCCATATTAACAGAGCAAAGGAACCGGAGGATTATCTCAGTAGAAGCAGAAAAAGCCTGTAGGATTTAATCTTTAGTCAGAGTAAAACGATTTGGAAATGCAAAGAACCCAGAAGCAAGGCTATCTTGAAAAAGAACGAGGTGGTGTGCCTCCTGGATTTCAGGATTCACTGTAGAGCTCTAGTAATTAAAATGGGAAGCTTTTGGTGCTAGATAGCTAAATGGACAATGGAACGGAATAGAAAGTCCAGAAATCTATCCATCCCTGTATGGATGCTTAAACAAAGAAGCAGCAACACAGAGGTTAGAAAATGAAAGCTTTTCCAGTAAAAGTCAAAGCATTTCAGTTCTTGTGAAGTGATATTTCATAGAGGTGAGAAATTGTTTCTATATTGGTTGTTAGTACTAGTTGATGAGAATAAGTCATCCATTTTGGTGTCTTAGTGTTACAAAATTTCATGTTCTAAGCCTCTAGCTGTGGTGACATGGTATATTTATTTCTATTCATTTTCTTTCAGCCTGTATTTTTGAATTTTTGGTTTCAGATTATTCAGTTTTAGGATTTTCACCTGGTTCTTTTTTTAAAAAAATTTTAAAACGTTTATTTTTGAGAGAGAGAGAGAGAGACAGAGCATGAGCAGGGGAGGGGCAGAGAGAAAGGGAGACACAGAATCCAAAGCAGGCTCCTGGCTCCGAGTTAGCACAGAGCCCGATGCGGGGCTAGAACTCAGGAACCGTGAGATTATGACCTGAGCCGAAGTCCGACACTCAACTGACTGAGCCACCCAGGCGCCCCAACTTCTGATAGTTCCTTTAAATTCTTTTGATTATTCTCTTGAATATGGGGCACATTTCCCTATTTTTCATATAATCTTGGATTGTATCTAAATATCGTGAATGATAGTTGTAGAGGGTCTGGGTTCTGTTATAGGCCTCTTAAAAGCATTGCTTCTTTTTGGGGGGGTTGTTTTGTTGTGTTTTACGGGTTGTTTGGGTGGTGATTTGTGTTTGCAGGTGGTTATATTGGCTGAATTATAAACTCTTCTGGGGCCCGCAGCTGCTGAAATGTGGGTTTCAGCTCCTTGAAGTGTGACGGACGGGGCCTGTTTCCCTCCTCTGTGCTGGCCTTTGATTTCTTCCCTTTTGTTTCCTCTTTCTAGAACTCCTGTAATGTAAGTGTTGAACTGCCTGGACTCCGGATTCCTGGTCTTTTCTGCATTCTTTCTTATTTTCTGTATTTTTGTGTGCTTACTTTGTGAGATTTCTTCAATTTTATCTTTTAATCCTTCTGTTGATTTTCATTTCTGCCGTCATACATATGCATTTTTAATCCCTGGGGGCTCTTTCATTCTCTGCTTTTCGTTTTGCTTTTTAACAGGGGCGCCTCTTTTCTTTCTCCTGGTACTGGTTTTTGAGCGCTCTCAGGGTGTTGATATAATTTTTTTTTGATAGAAATTTTGAGGTTATCTTCTCTCTACTTAATAGCTGTTTTCTCCAAGTTGGTGTGTCTTTCCCCCCCTCCTGCCTGTTTCTATCTGTCCGGTAAGTGGCTCTGGCTTTCCCAGGCCTGTTCTTCCGCAAGGATGGGCCTCAGTGCGGCTGAGAAGCTGGGAGCCCCTGAGGGGAATCTCCCAACCGGGGGTGGGGGTGGTCTCACTGGGCTGCTTTGGGAGCCAGAGTCTCCTGAGGGGCTTCTGCTTGCTGCCGTGCTGTCCTGTGCCCCCCTGGCTCCTGCTGTCCTGTGCCCCCCTGGCTCCGGCCGCCACCTGTGCCCTCGGATCTCCCCGCCCCTCCCTGTCCTCAGGCTCTTTATTGTCTTCTCTAGAAAATACCCCGCTCCCTGCCGGGTAGGGGGCAGCGCGGGGTGTGGCCGCCCCTTGCCGTCTTCACCCCAGGCGTCCGGCGACACGCGGCCCCCGGGTTCCTGGGTCCTGCGCGCTCAGGGACACCGCGGGCCGGCTCCTGCGCCCTGTCCCTGCGAGTTTACGCCTCACACAAATCTCTGTGTCGCGGTTCTCGTGGGGGCCCGAGCGGTGTGTCCCGGCGTCCAGCGCCCTTCCGCGGTGCGGGAGCCCGGCGTCCGGAGGGCGGCCGGCCGGCCTTGTTCTGCGGGAGGATGGAGCCGGGGGCCTGTTTACGGAGTTAAAGCTGGAAGTGAATTGAGGTGACCCGGCTCAATTCCTGGTGCCGGGGCCGGGCTCGGGAGCCTTTACAAGGTGCGCCTGGACCTTTACTATCTTACTTATCATTGATAGTGAACTAGTAAAACAGCTGGAAAACGTAGATGTAGAAATGCTGGACAAGGTATGAACGGGTGTGCGTAGCTGCGTGAGAAAGAAAGGGAGAGGTGAGAGGAGGCAGAAGAGAGCTGCACCCCTGCACAAGCTAGTTGTTGATCCTCGGGGGGATGCGGCCGCTCTGCCTAGCTTAGAGACGTGGGTCCAGCAGCCTTGTGCAAGGCACGAGAGACCACGTATGAACCTGAGCCTGAGGCCCTCCTGTGATAAAGCACCCTTAGGGTTAGACCTTCGGTGAAAGTATGGACCAGAAGAAAGATCCTTTTGCTGACACGGGGTATCTGAGGAAATTGTCTTGACCTAGCTTGATAGCGAGGCAGGTAGTTTCCCCTGAGAATTTATAATCGTAGGCCTGTGCCTCCGTGAGCTTGGAGCTGGAATTTATACCAGCTGGTGTTCTCTGGGAACCTCGAAGTCGAGGTAGTAAAGCGATTCCAGATTGATAACGCCCTAGAAAGTTTGGCGGAAGCAAAAGTATAAACGATCCCTGGAGGGTCACCACCCCCTCTAACTTGGCCTGACCGTGTTCTCACCGAAAAGTTCCCATGGACAGAGAAGCCCTGCACCCGAAACCAGAATCCCAAATCCCACACCCACGAGGAAACAAGATGCCGTGAGTACAAATCATCAGAACAACAAGTGGCAGAAATAAATGTTCAAGAAACTATAGAGTTATAAAATAGAGATTTGGGAGTATGACGAAGAGCAGAAATATCAAAATCACAAAGAGATTTCTTTAAAATAGAAGTTTTAGAAATGAAAAAATGGGTTAATTGAATTTATATATTAAGTAGAAGAGCTAAATAGCAAATTAGATACAACTAATGAGAGAATTAATTCATTGGAATTCTCTTTAATGGTGTCTAGACACAGAAGTGGAAAATCGGAAGGCAGGGTTAAAATAATGGGTAGGAAAGGAAAGTCTTAATACGTTTTAAGAGAAGTTTCAGAATCCTAGAATAGGGAGATGCAATACTCAACCTTATAAATAAAGTCAGGGATCTTTCAGAATCGATAATAGAGGTGAATCATCAGATTAAAAGCATGTTTTTCCAAGCAGTGTGATAAACTTAAACATAGACATATATCTCAGAGCGAAACCACAAAGAGAAGATCTAAGAAAGTAGCCAGAGGGGAAAAAAACCAGAGTATCTACAAAGTTAAATTAATAGCAGACTTTTCAGCAACAGTAGTGTAAATCAGAAGACAATTAAATATTTAATACAAATGCTAAACTAAGTGTAGTTGGAAGGAGGTAGTTGGGGTTAGAACAGTTAAGTTCTCATGAGGGATGGTAGAGCTGTTGATTAACTTCAGGTTTTTAGCATAAACAGTACACAGTAAAGTTTAAAGCCTGGCTTGTAATATAATAGAGAGTGTATTACTTTCAGACCAGAAGGGGCTGAAATAGGGAATTAAAAAAGATAATCCACAGGAGGTAGCAGTAGAGAAAAAACAAATGTAGACATAGCAGTAATCATGACTGTGATGGTACTCAGATCAAGGTCAAAGACAGATTTAACTGGGGAAAAAAGGTAACAGAAAGACTTAAAAGAAAAAGATAAATTCAGAAAATAACCACAAGAAACGTCACATAGCTATGTTAGCATCAGATCAAGTAGTAGTTTTGGTAAGGAGCAGAAAAACAAATGAAAAGGGTTACTATTTAGTTAGAAAAGTTTTATTACCAAGAATGTACAAAGAATTTATACAAGTCCTAGGAAAAGCAACCCAACAGAAAAATGGGAAGGAGGTGAACAGGCATTTCTCAGAAGTAGAGGTTAATAAAAACAAAAAGATGATCGGTTTCATAAATGATGAGGAAGAGGGGATTAAGACTGTACTATACCGTTTCATACGGACCGTGTGAGCAAATACCAGGGGGTGAGGGTGTGGCTCGGGGGGGCCATGGTCTTCAGGGAACGTGCACTGGCGCATCCCGATTGGGACTTGGGAGAACGGTTGGACGGTGTCTGGCGAGGTGAAGATGATTGTGCCTTATGACCCAGCGTCTCTAACATGCACCCTAAACGCCTCCCACCCGTGAGCGCAAGAAAACACGAAGCGGAGTCAAGAGGCTTCACGGTGGCAGCCCTCAAGTCGGCAGTGGACTGTGTGTGCTGGGGACAGTCGCACCGCAGAGCTGCAGGAAGACGGCCGCCCGCACCCCACACCTGGCCTTGACACTCGATGGTAACTTGGCCCAGGTACCGCACCTTTTGTGCCTCAGCTCAGCAGTCAGGTACTATTTGTAAAATGCTTGGTGTAGGCCCACCACGTGCTTGTTAAGTAACGTGCTCACGAGGGAATGGGGCAGGGCCAGAAAGCAAATGGACCCAGAATTGTCTGGCTGCTAGAAACCTGCCCAGGAGTTCTTGTGTAAAAGTGCAAAGAACGCACCTGCATTCTGGATTCCTTTCTGCCCCGCCCCGCATGCGTGCGGCCCCAGGGGGCGCGCCCTGCAGCGACCGCGTCTGCACGTGTCTGTCTCGCAGCCCAGCCGCCCCTGGCCTCCCTGCCCCCGCTGCTGGGTTCCCATGGTCCCCCCGCCCCGGCCGTTCTGACTCTGGTTGCGGGGGAGGCGGAGTACTGAGCTGGAGCCAGATGCGGTCACGGGGAGCCTGACCTTCAGTCTCCGGGCCTCTCGTGGGGGGGCAGGGCTAGGGGAGCCCAAGCCAGGGGCCTCCCGGAAGGGAGCCGGGGGCTGGCTGGGGAAAGCGGCCCCCCCCCCACCCCGGCAGGCTGGAGTGTGGCCGTGGGCGAGAACACGCCNCCCGTGAGCAAGCGTGGGCAGGCGCTCTGTGTCTATTAAAAGGCAGAGGCTGCCTTGTGACTGGAGTGTTGCCAGAGGCTATAAATAGCTGAGTGTGTGCAGAAGCAGAGCACCAGGGAGGAGGGGAGGGGGACCCTCGGTTTCCAGCTGGCAGCGGAGCCTGGGTGTGCTGTGGGAGGGGCCCGGGGTCCCCCAGGTCCTCCCCGGGCTCTGAATCCTGCTGTGGGAGGGGCCTGGGGTCCCCCGCCCGCCCCGGGCTCTGAACGCAAAGCTCCTAGAGGTGTTGGGTGCAGAGTCTCGGCTGGATGGGCCGGGAGCCCTCTGGGGACTTGTGCTGGGAAGGACTGTCCCAGGCAGCAGGAAGGGATTGCTGTTAGTGCAACAGCCAACGTGCCAGGCACGGTCCTCACTACTCTTAAAATGGTGAACTCATTTGATTCTGGAGCAGCCCTAGGGATTAGGGGGTCTTATCCCCTTTTCACGCATGAGGAAACAGGCACAGACAGGGTAGATTGGTAGCGTTCCCAGGGTCCCACAGCCAGGAAGTGGCAGAGCTAGGATGTGAACAAAGTTGGGCCAGCGCAAGGCTGTCTATCTGTTGTCTGTGGGAGGATCTGCTCAGATGGGGATCCAGTTACAGCCTGAACCCTTGAGTCTTACCCGGAGCCTTGAGATTTGGAGTCCCCAGCCCTGTCCACTCGGTCCCGCCCGTGGTGAAGGCCGGAGTCCCTGCCCGGTGGGTGGGTGGCCTGAAGAGCGGCGCTGGGCCCGCCGAAGGCCACTGTCAGCGTCTGGGCTCCTGGCCTTGCCCGGGGGCTTGTTGCTTGCTGTCCGCCGAGCACTCCGGAGCCTGGGCTGCGGGCTGGGCCACGCCTCGTTGTCCCTTCCCTTGGAAATCCGGCCCTAGCCAGGTGACAGCTGTGTCTTTCTGTCTGTCTGTGGTCCTTCCATCATCCATCCGTCTTGTGTCCGGAACTACTCTTGCACTGAACGTAGTCAGGGCTTCTGCCTTCAGCAGCCTTACCGTCTTGTGGGGGAGGCTGACATGTAAAGCGTCAAGTACGTTTATAGTGTTTTATTTTATTTTAAATTAGAGTGTGCGTGCACATGAGCAGGGTGGGGGGTGGGGTGGGGCAGAGGGGGAGAGAGACTCTTAAAGAGGCTCCATGCTCAGCACAAGCCACATGCAGGGCTTGATCCCACGACCCTGGGATCATGACCTGAGCCCAAAATCAGGAGTCGGATGCTCAAGTGACCCAGCCACCCAGGTGCCCCGATGTTTTCTTTCTTTCTTTTTTTTAAAAATATTTTTAAATGTTTGTTTATTTTTGAAAGACACAGGGAGACAGAGCGTGAGCCGGGGAGGGGCAGGAGAGAGTGACACAGAATCCGAGGCAGCTCCAGTGGGGCTTGAACTCGTAAATGGTGAGACCGTGACCTGAGCTGAAGTCAGATGCTTAACTGACTGAGCTGCCCAGGTGCCCCCCAGTGTTTTATTTCTTAATGTGAGTATTCACTGTGTTTTCTCCTGGAGGTTGTCTTTGGTTACGTTGTTGATGCACTTTTTGAGTGTTGGATGTATTCGTTTAAAAACCCGCAGGCAGGGAGTCAGGGGTAATAAGTTAGCTGATGGAGGAAGCACAGGGGCCTGCGGGAGTAGAGCCTGCCTGGCCTCGTGGAGGGAAGAGCTGGAATTTATTTTCTATAAGGAAGTTGATTGTTTAAAAGTTTATTTATTTTGGGAGAGAGAGAGCACACACACGTGCACATATGGGGGGGCAAACAGAGAGGGAGAGAGAATCCCAGGCAGGCCCCACGCTCACTGTCTGCCCGGAGGCCGAGGCAGGGCTTGAACCACAGAGGGTGAGATCATGACCTGAGCTGAAATCAAGAGGCAGCTGCTCAGCTGACTGAGCCCCCAGGTGCCCGAGAAGAGGCAGGGTTTAAAGGAGAAGGTGAGGAGCGTCTTGCAGCCAGAGGTACATTTTGTGCTCAGCCCAGAAGCTGTGCGTGTTTAAGAGCCTGACGGGGGTGTGTCACAGGCAGGGGGCTGTGACAGCAGGGGGGTANGGCAGGGGGTATAACAGGCAGCAGGGTGTGACAGGCGGTGGGGAGTGACAGGCATGGGGCTGTGACAGTCGGGATGTGACAGGCAGGGGTATGTGATAGGCAGCAGGGTGTGACAGGCGGTGGGGTGTGACAGGCAGGTGGCTCTGACAGGCAGCAGAGTGTGACAGGCAGGTGGCTGTGACAGGCAGGGGGTGTGGCAGGCAGGGGGGGTGGCAGGGG
>NW_027531901.1:1118424-1128574 GCF_008692635.1 Crocuta crocuta
GCAGACGCTGGATGAAGGGTGTGGCTGGGGGATGCGGTGCACACCCGCAGGAGCCCCTTCCCGCGGGTCTCCGTGCCCGGGTGGTTGGGACAGCGCTCCTTCTCTTCTCGCAAGAGTCCTTCGAGGCCCCGGGGGCGCGTGGTGGCTGTCGCTGCAGCGCGCAGCTCTTGGTTTCAGCTCGGGTCCCGATGTCGCGGTTTGTGGGCTGTGTGTGCAGCTCCCACGGCACGGAGCCTGCTTGGGACTCTCCCTCTCTCTCTGCGCCTCCCCTGCTTGCTCGCTCTCAAAATAAACATGTAAAACAAAAACCACAAAGTTAAAAAACAGAACCGCCAGTGTCCTTGGATGCCCAGAGCCGTGGCCGCACACTGGCTTTCTGACAGGTCTGCCTGCAGCTTGGAGACTCGCCGTTGCCCCTGGGCTCTAGAAGGACACCCCACTGCAGAGAGACGCCGAAGGTGTGGGGCGACGAGAGAATGGCCGCTCCTGCAGTGGGGGTCCCTTCCTGCCCGCCGCCTGCCGCCGTCCTCCCTGGGCGCACCGTGGCATGTCGGGCACTTGGCGCCGCAGCGGGTCGGGCGGGGTCTTCTCTCCTCGGCTCCCCCAGCCCGCCCTTCAGGCCGATGGTGGGAAGGGCTGTGGCTGCCGGTGGGCTGGCCGTCCTCCCGTGGGGTGACTCTGAGCCTGCCTCCCTCCTTCCTGGGGTGGGGACACCAGCAGGGGTGGCCCGGGCCCCCAGCCCACAGCAAGCGCAGGAAGAGTGGAGAGGCTGGTCCCCCCCGGGTGCCGCCCTGCCTGTGGCCGTGAGGCCCAGCGCGGGTGCCCCGCAAAGGCACCCCCAGACGGGGTTCTGGAGAGCTCTCCAGCTCAGGCGTGGGGCCAGGGGCCATGATCTCCTTCCTCCTGCCCCTTCCCATTGCCGAGCTGGGGGCAGCGGCGCACAGGAGGCCCGGGAGGGGCCTGGGGAGGGAGGGTGAGAGGTGGGTCAGGTGGATGCCCCAGGCCGCGTTCGAAGGAAAGAAGTATGTGAAGGGCCAGCTGGGGCTTGACCTCCTGGATGGCCCTCGCGCCGGGGCTGAAAGAGGGCACGGAATGGGGGGGGTGCTCCCAGGGGTCTCCAGGGGCCAAGCCCAGCTGGAAGCCGGCCGCTCTTTTGCTCGGGGCGCGTGCTCCCCGCGTGACCCTGGAGCCTAACCCTGAGGACCCGGCCTCGGTCTCGGGTCTTCTGCCGTGCTGAGCACCAGCTGTCGTCTCTGGGTGCAGGCGGGACACTGGACGGGAGGGTCGTCACCTTCCATCCGGGGTGTGTGTGTGTGTCACACAGCAGCAGCAGGGAGCCTCCCCGGGGGGCCCCCAGATTCGGTCCCTTAGGGCTTCATCACAACCACCTGAGCCGGGGTGGGGGGGCTGGAGGGGGCGGCGGGGTTGAGAAGGNCAGGCTCCCCAGCTCCGCCAGAGTCCTCTTGCTACAGTGCTCACTGGGCTTCAGAATGTCTGCAAGCGCGCCTGGCATTTAAGGGTAGGGGAGACAAGGGCCTCTCCAGACAGTAGGGGTGCTGCCTGGGTCCTAGCTCTCCCCCAGCTGTGCTTTCCCCGCCTCAGCCCCAAGGCCGCCTCTTCCCTGTGGACCCTTGGCTGCCCCTGCTCCACTTGGGGCCCCACTTTAGGGCAGGTGGGTTCACCCTGCCCTCGATGGCCCTCCGTCCATGGCTTTCGTGGGCTTTCCTGGGTGTGGGGAGGGTGGGCTGAGTGGGCCCCAGTGAGTGTGGGGCGCCTCCTCTGAGGCTGTGCGGGGACCTGTGTGCCCCCAGGCAGGAGTGCGTGGCCACCGAGGAGAACCCCCAGGTGTACTTCTGCTGCTGTGAAGGCAACTTCTGCAACGAGCGGTTCACCCACTTGCCGGAGGCTGGTGGCCCGGAAGGTGAGGGCGCAGTCGGGGCTCTCCTCGGCCAGCCCGAGGTCCCCGCTCCCGAATTCGGTGGGGAGTGACCCGGGGCTCTCTGGTCTGGCCCCCGAGGCGTGTGGGCAGGCGGGCTGTGTGACGCAGGGCTCCCTGTGTCCCCCAGTCACGTACGAGCCACCCCCGACAGCCCCCGCCCTGCTCACGGTGCTGGCCTACTCGCTGCTGCCCGTTGGGGGCCTCTCCATCATCGTCTTGCTGGCCTTCTGGATGTACCGGCATCGCAAGCCCCCCTACGGCCACGTGGACGTCCACGAGGTGAGACACGGCTGGCTCAGGGCAGGGGTTGGGGGGTGGCAGCCCCCCTACGGCCACGTGGACGTCCACGAGGTGAGACACGGCTGGCTCAGGGCAGGGGTTGGGGGGTGGCAGCCCCCCTACGGCCACGTGGACGTCCACGAGGTGAGACACGGCTGGGGCAGGGCAGAGCAGGGGTGGGGGGTGGCAGGCCGGACCTGTGAAGTCCACCGTCCCCCCAGGACCCTGGGCCTCCACCTCCGTCCCCCCTGGTGGGCCTGAAGCCGCTGCAGCTGCTGGAGATCAAGGCTCGGGGGCGCTTCGGTTGTGTCTGGAAGGCGCAGCTCATGAATGACTTCGTGGCTGTCAAGATCTTCCCGCTGCAGGTGAGGGTTTGAGGGACCCCAGACCGTCCCGCTGCTGTGGCTTGAGCTGTCCCAGCCCAGGGCAGCCCGGGCCCGCGCAGGTGGGATGAGAGACGGGCCCCACTGAAATTTTCTTGTAGGGCTAGGGTAGCGCCTTGTGAAACCTTGATCCGCTCTGGTTTTCAGGGCTTTGTTTTTGACATCAGGCTCTGCTCAGGGGCATTGGGCAGCAGGCCGCCCAGCAGCTGCCCAGGACACTTAGCGAAGGGAGGCCTGGCCCTGCGTCTCGTTTGGTGGGTGACACTGGGCCACTCACGCCCCTCCCTGCACGTCAGTGGCCATGGGTGTAAATCAGGTGCTGGCCCTGAGCGACCATTGTTGGCCGGGGCTCCGGGGCCCAGCTCAGTCCTGGCCGCGGAGGCTGGGAGGGAGGGTGCTGTGCGGGTGGCGTGGGGCTGTGTGGCCGCCGGGAGTTGAGTCGCGCCCCTGCCGCAGGACAAGCAGTCGTGGCAGAGCGAGCGGGAGATCTTCAGCACGCCCGGCATGAGGCATGACAACCTGCTGCAGTTCATCGCCGCTGAGAAGCGGGGCTCCAGCCTCGAGGTGGAGCTGTGGCTCATCACCGCCTTCCACGACAAGGTGAGCCTGAGCCACGCCCGTGGACGGGGCGCCCCAGGCCCGGGGCCTTCCGCCCAAGGAGGCCCTTCCCAGTGTGCCCGTGAGAGTCCACGTCAGGCACACCCGACGCCGGGATAAAGTCTGGTGAACGCGCAGGGCGCCTTCGCGACTGGCCGCCCCGGACAGCCCCCGGCCGCACACCTTGCGTGGCCATCCCAGCGTCCCAGGGCCGGGCGGCGCTGGCTCCTGCCGTGCCCAGGACCTGCAGCCCGGGTCTGTGCTGTCTCCTCCAGGGCTCCCTCACAGATTACCTCAAGGGGAACATCATCACGTGGAACGAACTGTGTCACGTGGCAGAGACCATGTCAAGAGGCCTCTCCTACCTTCACGAGGACGTGCCCTGGTGCCGTGGCGAGGGCCACAAGCCGTCTATTGCCCACAGGTACCTGGGTTAGCCGTTGCCTTCCCTGGCTTGGCCTGGAGCCTCAGAGGGGCCTGGAGGGTGAAAGTGGGGCCTGGGTGGGCCCGCTTGGCCCTTCCCCCGCCTCCACCTGTGTCCTGGGCCTGCCGTCGCCTTGGACGCTGGCTGTCTCTTGCCCCCTGGTGGCCGTGCGAGGCAGTGCTGACTCCAGTACTTTGGCTGGATGGGTTGCTTCGGCAGTCAGACTTTGTGGTTAGATCGCTTTACTTTCTTTTTTTTTTTTAATGTTGATTTATTTATTTTGTGAGAGAGTGGCAGAGAGAGAGAGAATATCCCAAGCACGCTTCGCATTATCAGCGCAGAGCCTGACATGGGGCTCCATCTCATGAACTGTGAGGTCACGGCCTGAGCTGACATCAAGAGTCGGATGCTTAACCGACTGAGCCCCTAGGCGTCCCTAGGATCTCTTTATATTCTTTTTTAAAAAAATTGTGTGTGTGAGTTTATTTATTTTGAGAGAGAGAGCAAGCTGGGGACAGGCAGAGAGAGAGGGAGAGAGAATCCCAAGCAGGCTCCGTGCTTTCAGCGCAGAGCCCGACATGGGGCTCGAACCCACAAACTGTACAATTATGACCTGAGCCGAAACCAAGTCAGTGTGAACTGACTGAGCGGCCCAGCCCCCCCCGTTTCACGTTCCAGCGAACAACATCTGTGTCTGTGGCTTCTGTGTGTCAGCATTTGCTGTAGCGGAGCTCACACATTCTGGTAAATGTCAGTGGTGACGTCACAAGCATGCAGCCTCTGGAAGACTCCCGGGGGAATGAACTCACAGAAGGACAGATAATGGGCTATGGATCCAAGGAAGTTTGACCTTGGGGTTCCCCTGAACCAGTGGCAGGGGCTCACTGAGGTCCTGGGGCTACGCCTTGACACCACTGTGCTGACTCGTCACCGTAGCCTCACTCAACGCGGGCACTGCCCCAGACGCCACACCACATCCGTCCCGTTACCTGCGCAGAGGGGTCTGTGAGAGAGACCTTGTTTTCCCAGCCGCATCGTACAGAGGAAGCCACCGTAGTGCAGAGAGATCGAGCGTTTCGTCACCAGACCTCGCGTGGTTCTGTACCTGCGAGGGGGGCGAATGAGGCTTGGGCTCCAGGATTCCCAGCTAAAGGGCCCCTTGTGGTAATAACACCGATGACCTTTACGGTTGACAGTATGCAATTGCAACTTTTGTGGGTCACAAATGGTTGATTCTTGAGCCTTCCGTAGGGTTTGACCTAACAGCGCACAGTAAGTGCGCGGGGGGGCCTTGAGCCTGGGTACGTGCCACTCCCTGAGTTTAATCGTCACCGTAACACTGAGACAGGCAGGGCGAGGCAGGACCACAGGTGTCTGCTGGTGGGAGGCGGAGCTGCCTCATGGGCAGCGGCTGCTCCTCCCTGGCCCGCGTGGCGGCCCGAGGCCCTCGGGTCTGGACGGACACCTGGCAAGTTCACTAACCTTGTCACTCATGTCCCGTGTAATGTACGTTTTCCCGGAAGACTGAGTCCCGGGCCAGCGCCTGGCCTCGAGCGCTCTGAGGACGCAGGGCCCAGCCTGTGGGACCGTGGGGACAGGAGCGGAGTCTGCCCGGCTGTCGCGGGGGCGCTGCTCCAAGGCCTGGGGACGAGTGTAGTTGGAGAGCCTCCCGGGGAAGGGGTGAGGGCGGGAGGGTGTCCCAGAGGGCAGGCCCTGCTCCGCACACCTCTGGGCCACAGGCTCCGGTACCGTGGGCGCCGCGGGGGGAGGCCAGGGGCAGGGTAGCCTGGCCCACGGTGTTCACCCTCATCGCGGTCCGTCTGCCTCCACAGGGACTTTAAAAGCAAGAATGTATTGCTCAAGAGTGACCTCACGGCCGTGCTGGCTGACTTTGGTCTGGCTGTTCGGTTTGAGCCCGGGAAACCACCGGGGGACACTCACGGGCAGGTAACGAGGCTCAGGGGGTGCAGGGCGGGGGCCGGCATGGCGTGGGGAGGGTGGACACCGCCCTTCTGGTGCCCAGCTGGCGAGACCCGGGGGCCAGGGCCACGTGCGCCCAGAGCGGTCTGAGGACCCCCGGCACCACGCTCCTTGGGCTGGGCCGCCTCGTGGGCTCGGGCTCTTCGTCTTTCAGCTGAGTTAGTAAGCGACACAGAAAGTACAAGGAACTATACTAGAATCCAAAAACCGAGGAAAAGTAACTAAAAGTTACGGCTGAGAAAATCACCCTAAAACAACTGCTGTAAAAATCCCTGAGCATTCTTTACCCCCTTTGATTGTGACCTTAACGTCAGCGACACAGACCCCGTCTGGGCAGCCCCTGTGCTGACGGAGTAAACACGCAGCAGCCCCATGTTAGATTGTCGTCTCGAGTGTGATATTTTTAAGTGATTCTCGCGGTATTACGCGCCTCGTGACTTCTGGTGACCTCCCCGGGGACGTGGCGAGTCAGGGACCGTGCCCCCGCTGGTGCCCGCTCCCGCTGCCTTCCCGGCCCCGCCCGGCGCTCTCGGGAGGTAGCTCGCGTGCCCAGCTGTGAGCACGCTCGCGTGCGGCCCTCGGCACCCTGTCCTCCCTCCTCCAGGTGGGCACGCGGCGCTACATGGCCCCCGAGGTGCTCGAGGGAGCCATCAACTTCCAGAGAGACGCCTTCCTGCGCATTGACATGTACGCCATGGGGCTGGTGCTGTGGGAGCTGGTGTCCCGCTGCAAGGCTGCGGACGGTGAGTGCGGCGGGAGCCCGGGCACCCGGGGCGTGGCACGGGGCGCCGCGTGCCCTGGGGTGACCCTGCGGGGCTCTCGCTCCCCCCAGGCCCCGTGGACGAGTACATGCTGCCCTTCGAGGAGGAGATCGGCCAGCACCCGTCGCTGGAGGAGCTGCAGGAGGTGGTTGTGCACAAGAAGATGCGGCCCGCCATCAAGGATCACTGGCTGAAGCACCCGGTGCGGGCCTGGGGCCGCGGGGCCGGAGCGGGGAGCCCTCCGAGGGTGACAGGAGCCCGAGAGCGAGGGAGCGTGGGTCAGAGAGGACGCTCGGGCAGCAGGCCGTCCTCGTCCCCCTGCCCGGTCAGAGGCCACTCGGCGCACGGCCTCCCTTCCACCCGAAGGTCTCGGGGGAGCTTCTGTGCTCGCCAGGGAGGTGGCCTGGCCGTCCATCCGGGCGCCTCCACGTGGGCCCTTTGTGCAGGGGAGCCCGCCGGCCCGGCCCTGACACGTCTGGGTGTGGACCCTGGCCCTGCCGGTCGGTAGCTGGGTGACTTCTGGCAGATGGCTCTGTTTCCCTGAGCCTTCGTCTCCTCAGGGCAGCGGCAGATGTCACTGGGTGTTGGAAATTGCTTGGCAGGACACATGAATGCGTAATACGGGTTAGCCCTAATTAGATACTCTGTTCTCTGCCTTCGTTGTTCTCTGGGCACGGGCTGAGCCGAGCATCTTGGTGCCTCAGTCTGGGGATGTTGTACGGAAGACCCCAGCAGCGTAAGCCGTTTCCCCCCAGGAAGGACATCTGCCTTCAGCTGCATGGAGCCCCTCCCCCCGCTCAGCTCAGGGTTAACTCAGAAGCAAGAGCCTTGAGGCCGCTGCGGGCTAGCGCTCTACCTTACATACCATCCGGGGCAGGCTCTTGAGGCCAAGGTCAGCTGCAGTGCTGCTCCCTGGAACCCGGGGCTCTAGCTGGAGAAAACCAAGACGTGGGGAGATGTGGGCCGGGGCGGAGTCCGTACCGTCGGCCTCAGTCTCCCGGGGCGCGTGCTGCGGCAGCCAGTCCGGCTCCCTGGTGAGGAGCCCAGGGCCCCGAGAGATTTCGGGGCGGCCTGGTGCTGGGCAGGCCGGAGCCCCTGGGTGTGGGCATCTGCCTTTCCTGGCTTCACTCCATGTGTCAGCGTCGGGTGTCACACTACATGCCCCGGACGCTCAGGAGGGGCCCGGGGGTGTAGGAAGTAGGGTGGGATGCAGCCCTCCTCTGGTCCCCACTCTGACCAAAGCCGCACACGACTGGGGATTCACGTAAGATTTTGTTTGAGTGTCGCCGCCCTGAGGCAAGCTGCTGTGTCCGCCCCGAGAGGGGCCCGGGTCCCCCTCACCCCTGCCCTGTCCCTTCCTGTGTTGAGGCTGTGGAGGGAGGTCAGTAGGGTCGGGGTGGTGGCTGCCGGGCGGAAGGCACCCTGATTCCTGCGGCCTCCCCCGGGCCTCTGCTGGGGTTGGGGCCAGCGGGCTCTGCGTGACCCTCGGTCACATCTCAGCTCTGCCCCTGTTCGCTGAGGGCACTAACGGGCTGTCCTTTCCCTGCCCCCGCCGCCGTGCAGGGCCTGGCCCAGCTCTGTGTCACCATCGAGGAGTGCTGGGACCACGACGCCGAGGCTCGCCTGTCTGCGGGCTGCGTGGAGGAGCGGGTGTCCCTGATCCGGAGGTCGGTCAACGGCACTACCTCGGACTGTCTGGTCTCCCTGGTGACCTCCGTCACCAACGTGGACCTGCCCCCCAAGGAGTCGAGCATCTAAGCCCAGGACACGAGCGGATCTGAAGAGGGAAGGAAAAGAGTTGTGTTTTGTCTTGGAAATCCCATAACGCCAACAAACACATAAAATGCAGCTGCTATTTTACCTTGACTTTTTATTATTATTATAATTATTATAATTATTATTATTAATATTATTTTTTGGATCTCATCAGTTTTTACCAGCACACTGCTCTACTGTATTGCAAACAGCGGACACGCCAGCGGGCGCTGAGGTGCTGAGCTGAGCGCGGGGCCGGGCCACGCCGAAGGGCCTCGGCGCCCCCGTCCCTCGGGGTTCGTTTTCCCCACGTCCTCTTTGTTCGTCATCTCAGAGTCTGTGACACAAAGAAACCCTTCTCCCGTCTTAGGAAACTTAATGCTGCAAACTCGGCCGAGAGGAACCTTTGAAGACTGTTACACAGGGACCCGCCTTCCTCCGGAGGCCTCTCCCCTGCCCTCGCCCCCCCCCTCCGCTCGCTCCCTTTTGTCGTTTCTCTCCCGTTTTAGACAGTGAGGTCAAGAAACAGCGGATGTGTCTTTCGCGGATTCACGGGTGTCGCCCGACCGACCGAGGCAGAGCCGGGCCGCGGATGCCAGCGGTTTGGACCGCGGTCGGAAGGGGAGGGCGGAGCGGGGGGAGGGGTGCGGAGCAGCGCGACACTGGACCCGGCGCCTTCGGAGCAGCGTCCTGTGCCGGGAGGCGACTTCTCAGGTAACCAGGAATCGAGGGGAGGGCCGTGCGGAGGCCGCGCGCTGCGGGCCAGAGCGGGGCCCGGACACAGTCCGAGGCCGGGGAGGCCGTGGCCCGCTTTCCCCACCGCCTGGGGCCCGGGCGTTGGACGGGACGCTTCCTCCGCCCTGATTTTAAGGTGAGGTGAGGGTGCCAGTCGTCACGCCTCAGTGACTGTATTCTTCGTGAGACGATGCTGCAGGCGTGTGTCACGGAGGAGGAGGTCGCACGCGTGGCCTCCTCCTGGAGCGGTTCAGGGAGCCGCCTGCGCGGCCGGGGCGAGAAGGGTCCCTGGCTGGGGCGCGGGCTCTGCCCCGTGTGGGGACCCTGCCGTCCCTTCACGCGGCTCGCGCACGCGGCTGCCGCCTGACCCCTCGACGAGGTGCATATTCTAAAAACCGTTTCTCTCTTACGCCATAACCTTGCTCCAGTCAGTGAATGTTCCTAATGCTGCTGTTTCGACATTGGAATTTTTTTAATTTATGAAACATGCAAATGTTTTGAAAAACGAAACACACATCCACACATACACACGTGCTTTGCTATGTGGCTTCCGAGGTTTAAATTTTGAAACGTAAAAAGAGTTAAAACTTCACGACCACAGACCACCTCAAACCAGAAATACCTCAGAATTTTCTACTTGTGTAAGTTTTATTATATATTTTATTAGTTGTGTTGTCTCGTAGTGAGTATATTTTAATGTAAGTTGGCTTTTATGACGAGAAAGTTTGAAAGAAATTTAGAGAAAAAGAAAAATGTGAGTCTTCTAGGGAGTGCTACCACTTTTGCTTGATCACGCCCTCGTGTAAATAATTGTCACCGACTGTAGGCTGGCTGGCTGGGCCGTGTGGGCATTCGTCACTCTTGTTTGTGAAGGCTTTTCCCTCTGGTTTCTTGAGACTTCTATGTAAAAACTGGATCTTTTTCTTCTTGAGGGGAGGCGAGTGGGTGAGCCACGGGCGAGGCTGGCTGGGGGGGCAGCGGGAGAGGGCGCCCCCTCTTGACCTACTGGAGGCTCAGACCTTTCCCTCAGCTGGACCGGTCGGTGTTCCGGATGACAGGTAACCCACTTTGCCCTGGTCACACTGCGGCCCTGGGGCCCGCGAGAGGCGCTTCCCCTTNTTAAAAAGCTTTAAACTATTTATTGAAAAGTGCCATATCTAATTTCTTTAGCTTTCACCTCAGGCAGTGAGTGCATCTCGACTTCTCCCGCGTCCGCTTTTCCCTCCGCAAGGAACCACTAACGAACGCGTGTAGCGAGTTCCCCGCGGGAGTGGCCAGGGCCCCCCCCCCCCCCCCC
>NW_027531901.1:1128712-1164908 GCF_008692635.1 Crocuta crocuta
GGGAGTGGCCAGGCCCCCCCCCCGCCCCCAGGGCCAGCGAGGGACACGGGACCCCTGCGTCTGCGTTGGGTTTTAGGCTTTGTCCGGGTGACTCTTCTTTCGCGTGGCCGCCGGCTGCGGAGGCGCGGCTGTGGCCCTGGCGTGGGGCCTGCTGCTCGGACCCGGGGCGCAGGGCAGCCCTTCCCGCGGGGCCGCAGGCCCCTCCTCCGGTGGGGGGCTCCCCCTGGCTTTGGGGTCTCGGCACGAGAGTGCAGCGTCCGGAGGTGGCTCCCGTGTGGGGGGGGGCCCGGGGGGGCCCTTCCCCGGCGCTGGGCTGTGAAGCGTCCCCCGGGCGGTAGCCCTCGCTGCCGCCCGTGGCAGAGAGAGGAGACAAATCTTCCGGGCGCGCCGCTCGCAGCCTGGGTAGGTCTCTGCCCCAGATAGAGCGTCTGTCGGCTGTCGCTGTCCTCCGGGAGCGAACCACTTCGGGCTCTGGTTGCGCCGGTTGGGTTCAGGGCCTCTGCCTGTGCTCTTGCCCTCGAAGATTCCACGCTCGCGCCGTCCGCTTCCGGGGGGCTCGGAGAACGGCTCCCGCGCGCCCCCCACGCTCTTGGGGGGACTGGCTCCCGCGGGAGAGGGCGGCCGCGTCGGCCGAGAGGGACCCAGGTCCTTGTTCCTTCCCGTCTCGTGCCCGCCATCCACGCAGCCTGCTGGCTGCCGGGTGCTCTTTGGGGAGAAAGCACACGCGGTCGCCAGGAGGTCGTGCTGAGCCCGAGACCCGGGAGCGAGCGAGACAGGGAGGAAGCCAGTGGGAGGCCGGGCCTGTGTCACGGGGCCTGCGAGGGACTCGTAGTGATGGGCCGGGGGAGGCCCTGGCTGGACCAGTCCCGAGGGACTGGCGGCGCCCAGGCCTCCTCCTGGGACCGCTGGCCGCGGAGGGCGGTGGCGGGCGCCATCGGCCCCCGCGTCCGGCTCTGCNGAGCTGCGCGCAGGGTCCCCGCGGGTGCCGGCCGCGTCTGACTAGTCCCCCGGCCTAGGCTTGGCCCGGGCGTAGAACGAACTCTCGGTCAGCGGCTTGAGGCCCTGCTCACATACCCGCGGCGCAGTGAAGGCCCTGCCCTCCCCAGGCCGCTGAGCCAGTGTTTGGTCCTGCCTGTCAGGTCGCGCGTCCTGTGGGGCCCTTCCTCTCCAGGTGCCGCCTCCTTGCTGTCCCTGCACTCCGCGCCGAGCGCCTGGGCTGGGGGGGCTTCTCTGGTGGCAAGCCCGGCCGTGCGCGCGCGTACTCGCGGTGTGTGGCTCGGGAAGCCTGTCGCGGGGTCGCTGGGCTCCGAGCCGGGAGGGTCGGAGGCGGTTGCGCCGTGTGGGGCAGGGGCACCCGGCGGCCCTCCTGCGAATGCGGTTCTGCCTTTCCTAGGGTGCGGTGTGGCTGCCAGCACCTGGGGCCCGCCAGGATCTGGTGGCGCTGGCAGTACAGGAAGCACGTGTGAGCTTCCGTGAGGTTTTACAATGGGTCCTGGAAGTCGAACAGCCAAGTGTTACTCCTCAGACCTCGGCTCGTTAGATGAGCATCTGAATTGGAAGCCGTTTCCCAGGAGTTAACTCCGTTTGAGCTCAGCCTCCGCTACTGCAGTAGCCTGCTGGGTTCTTAACGCTCAACTTGGGAGAGCTGGCCGGGCCCAGTTCACATTCAAGGGCCCCCAGGCCACCCCCTCCGAGAAGCACAGTAAATTCACTCGCCGACACCCCCCCTCCCCCACCGATGAGCAACCAGAAAGGATAGAGAGAAAACAGCGGCTTCTTCTCGTTGGGTGCCGTGAATTCCTTGGTTGGTGGCTGTTTGTAAAAGCTGAACTAATAAAACAGTAGCTACTTTACGTGACTGTTCAGCCCAGTAATGACGCGTTTAAGTGTTTATCAACAGTGACGTTTTAGGTAAAGAAGCACGCCCAGTAATGCAGCTGACGAACTGTTGGACGTCTCGGTGTAGATGGAAGGAGTTCAGGGTTATACGCATGGTGGTTTCAGTTAGCTTCTTGGCGGTTGATTTGTAGCCAGCAAGCCACCTATGAATGTATCCCGAACCTTTAGAAGGTTTAGAATAGTTTTTTAAGATAATGATTTAGTTTTGTAGCAAAAAGAAACTGAAGTTTAAGATGCGCCCCCTTGGAAATCAATTCAGTTGACTCAGCTACATTTTAAAACCTGTGGGTCCAAGAGACCCATCAACTCAGCCAATAAAATTCCAAATTATCTAGAGGGGTAATTTGAATCTTCCTATTTTATACTCCTCTTGGGTCCATTATACTCTTTGGTTTGGACAAGATTTTTGAATTTGAAGGATTTACCACTATTTAAATTTTACCAAGCTTGTGCATTGTGGTGACTGTATCTTCCAGGTCTGAACGAAGAGGACTTGGTGACTGGGGTCCCCCGCGCACCCCTGTCGTGCCAAACCCGTGGTACTTCATTTGCAACCGTGGTAGCTTGTAGAGGTGATAGATACAAGTGGTTTTTCCTCCTGAGTTAAAGCGCAGGGTCGCCAGACGCCAGTGTGTGTGGTGGGTCCTGTGCTGCCCTTCCTCTCCGGGGCTCTCCTTGCACCGTCTGGGGCCCGCGCACTTCTGAGAAGCACTGCACGCCGACCACAGGCCCCCAGGGAAGTGTGCGCTTGGGCGCGTGTGTGCAGTGGATGATTCAAACGTGGGCTCTCCTGGACATCCGTGGGAAAGTGTTACACGTATCTGCAAAGTTTACATTTTTTAGCTCACGGTTATGAAAACTATGACCCATTATTAGCTAATGCTTTTTAGGCAGGTGAGGATGGTGTTTGTGTTTGTGTTTGTTTTGTTTTTACAAACGGATGCGTTCTGTCCAGAGTCCTGGGAGTGTGTGCTGGTGGTTGGGCGCGGGCTCCTCCTCCGTGTCCCCGTCACGTTTGCATCGGGACGTTGTTGGGTAGCACTGTAAATAGAAGAGTAGCTTATATGATAGAGATACGACACTTGAATTACTTTACGAAGTCTATAGCTCTACATATATATTTAGTTATATCACCTGACAGATTCTTCTGCACAGCGTGGAGATTGTTTTATACCACAGATTATTTTTATAAAGTCTAGTGAGTTTGATGAGAGTGGTTTTGTAATCCGAGGAACGAGCTTTACCTTTCAGGATAAACGTACACTGGAGTGTGGGTGGTGGAAGCCTTTACCGAGCGCTCTGGACTCCTGGTACCCCGGCGGCCGGGAGGCCAGCGCTGGGTCTTGTCTGGCCAAAACCCCGCGTGGGGCCGCGCGGGCCGGTGATGCTTCGGCTCAGCTCCCTGCAAGTTGGGAGGCCGGAGCCTGTGGTGTGTTTTGCATTTGTGCTTCCTCCTGAGATTTCTTCTGAACAAAGGGTTCTGAAACCAGGGAGGCGTTAGTGCGTTCCTGCCGCAGGCCTAGTCGCACGCGGGTGTTGGGAGGAACCGAAATTAGATGGGCGTGCGGCTGGGGGCGGGGCGGGCCGGCCGAGTAGGACTCAGGCTGGAGACATCTGAAACGAGAGGTTGGTGATTTGAGTCATCCACAACACTGAGTTATCTAGGACCAAATTATCCAGTTTTTAAGACAGAATTTCCAGTTTGGGAACTATTCAGCGAAGGAGGGTGGTGCGTGGACACAGCGATCGAGTTAAGCAGGGAGCTGCCAGGCGCGCGGTGCCCTCTCTGGCCGGGGCCCCTGGACATGTAGCGCGTCACAGCCAGGAGCCCCCCGGGGAGGCTCGGGGCCCCGGGCCCGAGGGCACCTTCCAGCCGCCCGCCCCTCCCGCTCTCCCTGCGGAGGTCGGCACGGCGGCCGCGGCCCTGGGTGGCCGTCGTCGTGTTGGCCTTTTTATTTTGGGGTAGGAAGCGGGTGGTTCTTCGGGTGAGGCTTTTTGGTGGGGACCCAGGGCCGGTGAAGAAGGAAGCTACTGCTTTGTGTGGTCACTGCCAGCCCCAGGCCCCGCCGGAGGCCTGCTCGCCGGCCCCCCGCTGCTGCGCCCAGAACTGCTCAGGTTGGGACGGTGTTGTCAGGAGAACCCCTCGTGGGTCGTTTCAAGCCAGCTGCGCGTCTGACTCGGTCCGACGCAGAGAGAGGGTTTACACCTGCCCCCGTGTGTACTGGGGACGCGCGGAGTCGCGGCAGGTCCCGCCGCCCCCGGGGGCTGACCCGCTGCTCTTCGCCCTGCCCCAGCCGCGCGTCTTGGAATGCACTTCTCTTGTGCCTTTGATTTTGTCTCCTGCCTCCCCCCAAAAGCAACTGCTGTAAGCTTTTTTCTACTTGTCGTTTCTAGCCCGAAACCCCAGCTTTTTCCTTTGTCCTAGCTGTGATTTCTGGACGCAGTTCTGTGCCCCAGGCGTCGTAAGAACCGGTTACCTCAGACCTCACGTTGAACACTGTCACCGTCCGGGCCCCCCGGTCCCGCAGGCTTGTCCCGCGGGCGCAGTAGCCCTGCCGAGTACGGGCCCTGACTGGCCTCCCAGCGCCTCTTCCCGAGGACGGACGGGGGCTCCCGGCCGGCCCTTCCCTGCACCGTGGCGGCACGGGGTCCAGGGCGCCCCCTGCACGGTGCTTCTCGGCTTCCTCTGAACCCTGCCGTTTTCAGTATTCTCGAGTCTGCAGGGGCAAAGCGATCCGGCTGGCCGCTCTTGGCACGCAGATGAGTTCCAGAGATGAGCTCTTTGTAACACATTTCCAGCCATTAAGACTCAGATGTAGGACATTCCTTTAAATGGCAGGATTAAGAAGCCCACCACCCTCCACTGTGCATTTTGGGAAGCTGTCTGTAGCTTATGTCGCTGTGAACTTCGGCCTTGCGGGACGTGGCTGTTTGTCGTTTTGATGTATTTTAAATAAATATATATATATATATTTTTAAAGAGCCTTTTTTACCAGTTCAAGAAGTTTAATTAACCAGCAGTCACCACATCTGAATTCTTGTCTCTGGGGCACAGATGGCAGACCGAGATAAAGTCGTAACTCAGCCACAGCGCGGGGCCGCCCGCGGGCTGGCCTGCTGACTGTGGGAGGCCAAGGTCAGCGTGTTCCGATCAGCCCGCGAAGCGTTCGCGCTCTGCCCTGCGGAGCGGACTTCAGCCCCTGCTAGTGCTTTAGCCCACGTGGGGTTTTCTCCGGGCACTGCCACAAGCAAAGTGCACGTGTAGCCAAATAATTTCTCCATGAGGGAAAAATGCGCTCATTCGAACGTTACCAGCAGTGACGGAGACGAGAGTAGGAAAGATGAGGCAACATCTGGGTTTTGGTTTGGAAAGTGTCCAAGTCACTGTCAAAGGCTGTCTGGGAGCCGGTGACCATACGGAGACTGTTAGCTTAGGAGACCTCCTGGGAGTGGAGGGATTGTGAAAATGCCAGGAGCTTCCCCCCGCCCCCATTCTTTTTTCTAGAACTCTGTAAAAATGCAAAGAAAATCGAGTGGTACTTAAGACTTGAGGGTGAGGGTTACCGCAGACTAGAAGCGTACTTCTAGATTTCAGTTCCACGCCACAAATCCACACGATGCCATCTTTCAACTGTATGAAAGAATCTGCTTATGAATTTGACAGGATCTTAATGGCAGCGTCAAAGGGCCGGATTTTTCACCTGTTAATAGTTTTCACATTTGTCCTCGAATCTGATAACTTTACTGTAAATTTAACTTCCATTGAGTTTGATGTCAATTCTTGTGAAAAGAGCTTCTGCACGTAACAGACACAGTTAAAGAACACAGCGGAATACGGTATTTACAGGACCAATATTTGGAACCAACACTTGCCATCTTTTGTACCAGTTTTACCAGCTACTTCTAAATTTGTACATTGTTTGTAAGGAAAAGAAGGAAAATCCTAAGGACTTGTGTAACTTAGTGGAGAATGTGTGTGTTGGGTTTAGGATGGATAGCAAAGTCTTACTGAGCTGTGTCATCTTGTATATAACAATTGTAATTAAAAGTTTGGATTCACCCGTTTCTTGCAGTTTAAAACAATGAGTAATTACAAACTCTGGAAATGTGAGTATACAACTTAAGGCTGTAGAAGTGAGGAAGCTCTTCAAGTGCTAAAAATAAAGATTTCTAGTTTTTGGCTCAAATTCAGTAAGTACTGTTTGTATACCAAGATATGTGAGCTGTAAATGTAATAGGTCACTTTTCACCCTTGTAGCTATAAAATAAAAAAACTTGTAGAACAGAAATAGCTTGTACTACTGAATTAACAAAAGTTATACTAAAGTATCATGTTTAAAATACACATGCGCGCGCGCACACACACAGAGTTAAGCTTGTTGCTGTTACCCTGTCTGGATTTGAAAAGTGTGTGTGGACTTTGTATGTGTGTATGTATATATAAAGTCCACACACACACACACACATATATTATACACATGCACACGTCTAAAATGGCCTAAAGCAGACATCTGTGTAATTACAGTTGCAAAATGAAGACATTTTGGAAAGAACATTGTATCATAGTTCATTCATTTGCAGTGGATCTTCGTTCCTTTTTACTGTGGTAATTTTAGAAATGAGTGTCAAGTTTGAAATTAGATCTGCTAAGTTGGGGTTTCGCTGCTTGAACTCTGCACTGGGTCCTCAAATAAACCGATGTGAATGTAGTTTTTTCCCCCTGTGTGAAGCAGCAGCCACACCCCAACGGAATAGGAGGAAAAATCTAGAGCTATTTCAAGTTTTATCTTTTTGTATATGAAAATAAAATAATAATAATAATAATAAAACTACCCTGTTGTCTCTCTTAATCACATGGCCGGGGACCGAGGTGTCTTCACGGGAATTAGAAATACATGCAACGGTGTCCTCCCTGTGACAAGGCCGACAAGTAAGTACAGGGGTGTCCTGCACTTGACGGCCAACTCGGACGCCCTAGGAGCGCGGCGCACAGGCAGTTGTTCACGGCTGAGTACCTGCTCTGCCGGCGTCCTGCGGCCCCGCAGCTCAGCACGCCTCTTCTTTTCTGCCCTTCGGGAGCTCAGGACCGACTTACAGACCCTGTGGGCCTCCCCTAGGTGGACTGTCCTGGGACAGCTCCCGCCCGGCAGTGGCATATTTACCGGATGTGCAAGCTTTACCCACTGCCCCCAGTTCTGCACTCGCAGACGGCCCCGGGCAGTACTTCCGTCAGTGGAGCCGGGAAGCCCAGCAAGTAAGTGTTCTGGAGGATTGCTGCAGAATGCAGGCTCCGCCGTTTCTAAACGCAGCTGGGTGCCAGGGTCCCTACAAAATAATACAGGTAGCGGGCCCCACTCTGGGTCCGGATCAGCAAGCCAAATCTCACGTTTTGGAGCTCCCGACTTTTCTCACTAGATGAGAACATGGTTCCCTGTGAATAAGATGATAGTCTGTTGCCTAACAAAACAGGAAAGCCCCAGCAACCCCCTCACTGCTTCCCTCAGTAACACAGAAGATTTTCTTGGCCCGCGGCTAATCATTGCCAGGTGGAGAAACACCGGCTTTGAATCCGCCTCCTGGTAGGGGCGGGGCCTTTCTATTCGTGCTTTAAAAGGATTAACCAACCTGTATGGAACGCTTAGAGAACAGTTTTCGATGAAGGGACCCTTTATTTTGGGACCAGTTGCCCAGCTGTTGGTCCATTTTGCTCTTTCAGATTTACACAGCTCACCTTTTATTAGTGGACGTCCCCAACGATAAGCACAGAGAAGGAGAGCAGGGCTAACCTGGTTGAATGGGGACCTTAAAGCTAGAAATACTGGCAGGTTGGACCAGAGGCATCTGGTCACGCTTTTCCGTAAGCAAAGGAATTCTTTCTCCGGAAGAAATTGGACACAGAAGCTGATTTCTAAAAACAGGCTTGCTCAAGTGAGCAAGTAGAAGAGGCTTCAGGGGCCACTAAGCCTGCCCTTCCATGCCTTCCCTTCAGTGCCCTACGGCACTCTGGGGGCCCCCTGGTTACAGCTTAAAAACCACTGGTCCGACCCCTGCATTTTAAAGGTGGGCAAACGGGCCCAGAGGGAGATACGCCACCCTGAGTCAGGCAGCCCTTCCTTCCAGTTCTTGACCCCTTGGGGCCAAGTGTGGGGTTCACTTGTCTCCGCCTCCAGGATCTGGGTGAGGAAGAGTCCCCTACCGTTTCTCTCTCATTCTGGTGTTCAACACCGCACGTGGCACCTAGGAGGCCCTTGAGAAGGAAACCGCTCTTAAGTGAATGTATGTAGTAAATTCTGGTAGGAACTGCTGAGGTAGCTTTGAAAGCTACAGTTAACACCAGCGTTGTCTGGTTGTTTTTGTCGGGACTCTTGATTGCAAATGACAGAAGCCGTTAAACAAAAAGCGGGTTTTGCTGGAAGGATCCTGGGGCAAAGGGCCAGGCAAGCTTTGGGTACAGGCAAGCTGCGACGGGGCTTCAGGAGTCCTGGAAGCTGGCGTCACAGCGTCGCAGACCCTTCACGTACGTCTCAGCGTTTCCTCCTCTGCTGCCTCCTGCAAGGCCAGATGCATCTGCTGCTTTGTCCCCTTAGCAGGAGACAAAGCTAGATAGTGCCCGAGGTTCAAATGTCACAGCTCTGCTACCTGGAGAGACGTCCAGATCCACAACCCCTGGAAAGATTCTGGTTGACCTAGCTCACCCAGTTAGGGTCAGAGGTAGGGGACCGATTGCACAGAACCACTTTATAATAGGCATTCCTGGGCAGGCGGCACAGAATCTGGAAGCTGTCAAGACATCTGCTTCCTTAGCTGGATGTGGGAAAGAGCCTCCAGCTTCCGTCCCCGTGGAGTGCTCTCCGTTGCGCTGCAAATTTATTCTGAGCGGGAGCGAATAAGCCACCTCCTTCCTTTGTCAGCAGGCATTCGGTCTGGATTTATATTCTGTCAAGACAAAAGAGGACTAAGTAAAAATTGCTGATGTTTACAGAGCACTTAATGACATACTCCAGGTTTTTTCCTCAACTCCACACAGTGTTCTTTATTTTAATTAAAAAAAAAATTTTTTTTTTAAATTTTAAAGGTTTTTATTTATTTCTAGGAGAGAGAGAGAGAGACAGGATGAGCAGGGGAGGGTCAGAGAGAGAGGGAGTCACAGACTGAAACAGGCTCCAGGCTCCGAGCTGGCAGTCAGCCCAGAGCCCGACGCGGGGCTCGAACCCACGAACCGCGAGATCATGACCTAAGCGAAAGTCGGACGCTTAACCGACTAAGCCACCCAGGCGCCCCTAAAAAAAATTTTTTTTAATGTTTATTAATTATTGAGACAGAAACAGCATGAGCAGGGGAGGGGCAGAGAGAGACGGAGACACGGAATCCCAAGCAGCTCCAGGCTCCGAGCTGTCAGCGCAGAGCCCGACGCGGGGCTCGAGCTCAGGATGGCTGGATCCTGACCGGAGCCGAGGTCCGACACTTGACGGACTGGGCCACCCAGGCGCCCCTCTACGTGATAATCGTTAATCCTGGCCGGAAGCCTATGGGCTTATCATCTTCATAATTATTTTGTTTATATACACAATCTCTCTTTAATAAGCGATAGAATCACTGACTCCCACCTGAGGAGGAGGAGCCAGAAGCCCGGAAAGCTGGGGCACACAGCCGAGGTGGAGGGGGGCTGAGCTCCGCGGCCCCCGCCCCCCGATTCAGGGCCCTCCTTAGGACGTACAAAGCGATTTTTAGCAGCGAGGGCTCCTGGCTGTGACGTCGCGCCAGGCGAAGCCATCCCACGTGGCCCGGGCTTCGCAAGGAGCCCGGCGTTGGAATCGTGGCCCCGAGGCCTTCACTGTAACCGTGTGCAAACGGTCTCTGCTCAGCTATTACGCGGCCCCGAAGGTCCGTTCTTCTCAGGACTCTGCACGCACGCCCCTGCGCCCTCCAGACGTCGCGCCTCCCCCCATCACCGGACCCAGGGACCCGGGTGCAGCGGGGATACACCTGGGCCTCCAGTTGTGCCACCAGGGGGCTCCCGAGGCGCTCAGCGCGGAGGTGTGCGCCTGCGCCCTCACGTCTGGGGGGGGCTCCGAAGAGGCTTCCGGGCGGCCCCGGGCTGCGCACGCGCGTCTTGGCCCTGCGGCGGGGCTCGGCTCCCAGGCGAGCGTGCAGCTCTGCGCATGCGCCGCTGCGGAAGGCGGGCCCTCCGGGAAGATGGCCGCGGGAAGTCTCGCTTCCCGCCTCAGGGGCTCCCGGCGCTTCCTGAGCGCCTTCGTGGCCGGAGCGGTGGTGGGCGCGGCGGGAGGCGGGCTGGCGGCCCTGGGGCTGCTCCGGGGCCAGGGCGCCGAGNCGCGCCCGCCGACCCCTCTTGACGGGGTTCCCTTCGCTGCGTTTGTGTGCGGGGTACTGGATGGGGGAGGCGCGGCGTTCGGTGTGAACGCCCAGTGAGACCGGTCTGGATTTAAAAGTGAACGAGATAGCGCAGTGTACCTTTGTTTTTAATTCTTTTTAAAAAATGTTTCTTATTTATTTCTGAGAGAGACAGAGACAGCGTGAGCAGGGAAGGGTCAGAGAGAGAGGGAGTCACAGACTGAAGCAGCTCCAGGCTCTGAGCTGTCAGCACAGAGCCCGACGCGGGGCTCGAGCCCATGAACCCTGAGATCATGACCTGAGCCGAAGTCGGACGCTTAGCCGACTGAGCCCCCCAGGCGCCCCGGCCGCAGTTTATCTCGATAAAACGACACGATTGACTGTTCACAACGTCTGTGGTCTCTTCCCTGCCTGGGAAGCACAGTAAAACCTTGGACCGCGAGCCACTCGTTCTGCGCATGTTCCTGCAAGATGCGCTAAGACTTCAATACGTTTTAACTTGACCGACGAGCAATGTCTTGGAGTCGTACGGATGCCAAATGTTGCATGATCACAACTGAGCCAATGGCTCTTGAAATTCACTTTGATAAACAAGTGCTTTTTAAAAAAATTAAGTCTTATTTTTAAAAATATAATTTATTGTCAAATTGGCTAACATACAGTGTGTACAGTGCGCTCTTGGTTTTGGGGATAGATTCCCGTGATTCATCGCATACATAGAACACCGAGTGCTCGTCCCAACAAGTGCCCTCCTCGGTGCTCATCACCCATGTCTCTCCCTTCCCCATCCCCCCATCAACCCTCCGTTTGTTCTCTGTATATAAGAGTCTCTTATGGTTTGCCTCCCTGCCTCTTATTTGTGACTATTTTTTACCCCTCCCTTTCCCCCATGGTCTTCTGTTAAGTTTCTCAAGTTCCACATACAGACTGACTGATTTCACATACTATAATACTCTCCAGTTTCATCTTCGTTGCTGCAAATGGCATGATTTCATTCTTCCTCATTGCCACGTAGTCTTCCATTGGATATACAAGTGCTTTGGATTATAAGCATGTTTCCGGAATGAATTATGCTCGCAAACCAAGTTCATATTGTAATTGCAAAATGATAACCTAGTTGATTAGACTTTTAAGCCAGCCCTTGGTAAGTCTCACCCCTCTCCCTTATAGTTTTTTGTTTCTAGTAAGAGTCACTAACCTTTTGTTATATTTGTTCCCCCACACCCTTTTCATTTTTAGGTTGTGCAGAAAAAGCTCTCTTGGAACAATTTGGAGTCCCTTTAACTGGAACAGAGACTAGGCATTACACTAATCATGCCTTGTCTTATGATCAGTCAAAGCGGGTGCCTAGATGGGTTCTTGAACATATATCCAAAAGCAAGATAATGGGTAGGTGGTTAGAAGTAATGGCATTGATGAAAGATGTTTCCAAATTTAGAACAAGGAAGATTATTGAGTCAACATTTTCTACATTATAGCACTTTCAGAAAATGGTGATGTTTGTATGCCTCGCTTAGGTAAATGGACCTACTGGTAGCCAAGGAGCCCCAGACTCTTCCCAGCTTCCTCAGGGGCTGAGAGGATCCATATCCTGACATAGGAGTTGGAAGCTCTGTCCTAAATACTGCTACAGCTAGCATCATTCATTCATTATCTCCACAAGTACTTTTAAAGTGCCTGCCATATATTTGGCATTTTGCTGAGCCTTGGGACGGGAGCAGCTGTTCTCTCTTCATGGCACTTTGAGTCAGGTTAGGGGATGGGTTGACCTATCAAACCAATAATCCTGTAGGTATACTTGCTTTTGGTAATAACTGTTCTGAAGAACAAGTGACTGAAAGTTGGGTTAGTATAAATAAGGAACAGTAAAGAGTGTGATAAGAGATGGTATAGGAGAACCTGATTTTGACTAGGAAGGGGTCTCCCAAGAAAGTGGCTCGGAGGGCGGATGGCTGTTCCCTAGGCAGAGGAGTTGGGTGGGCCATGGCATGTGGACAGGAGCGTTCCAGACAGAAAGAAAAGCACGGTTGCATCTTTGAAGGCCCCAATGTGAAGAGTTTTGTTCCTTTAGGGAACAAACAAGGCCAGAGTGGCCAGAGCAAGGGGGAATGTGTGAAGTGAGACAGGAGAGATAGCAGGTGTGCCAGTCTGTTCGTGTTTTTCGAGTCTTGGTGCATTCCTGTAATTAAGATGATATTTAACATGAAGTTGGTTTCTGTGTAGATTAATCTACCGTTAACTACTTGTCCTTGCTTTCTCACCCATAATGAACCTTATTGAGCTTTACCAATTTAATAGCTGATTTTATTTCCATTTATTGGTTACCAGTGAAAGTTAGTATTTTGTGAATCATTCTTTCTTTGTCAGTTATTGTTACCATTTTCAGTTGGGATGTGGTTTTTATTTTTTTTTTAAATTGCTTTGTGGGAGTTCTTTTATGTAATAAGGTACTACCTTTTGTCGTAGTTGTTTGTTCATATTTCATTTGGCTTCTGATTTGCTGTAAGGCCCACACATTATTTCTCCTTTGCTTTACAGGGCATGTTATGTTTATATGCATTAAAATGCTGATACTTATCTGAGTGTGTGCCTCTCTCGAGTCAAACCAGCCAACAGAATAGCAGAAGCCTTAGACTGCTAGCTGCTAGAAGGAAACTGATATATTGGAAACTTTATCATAGCAGTTGAGAGTTGATTAGAAACTTACATCAAGAGAAACTCACTTGATTTAGTCTCAAGCCTGATGAATTTCCCTTAAAAACAAGACTTTTCCCAAGATGTAAGGAATTTCGGTTTTTCTAATTTTACCCTCCTATTAAATTCCCATTTTCCGAGGCATATAAGAAGAGCAAGGCACTTCATGTTATAAATCCTGGGAGCTATGTAATTTGAGGAGGTAAAGTAATAATTGAGAACAGGAAGCAGTATTCCTGAGATTTACTTGATTTTAGTCTAAAGAGTCTTCTGTTTTCAGTAATGACACACTAAATTACTCAGATTCACTCTGCTAAAAATAATGACAGGAAACGTTAGTAGTATGTAAGAAGTAGGTAGAAAAAAGTCTCACACACACACACACACACACACACACACACACACGTCCACATGATCGTAGTGAATTGCCAAACCAGGATTTGGGGGAGAGCTAGAATCCGGAGAGGCAAGGGCAGTCCTGCTAAACCAAATCCACACTGCTTTTGATTCGGTACCTTTGCAGGGACGGGGGACTGCAGGCAAGACCTAGGGCTCACCAAGGTTGATTGTCTTATCGGAGACCCTCCCACGCTAGCCTGCGCCCCAGAGGGCTTCACCCTGGTGGGGGGGGGGGGGGGGAGGAGAAGAGCCATTGTTTACTATGGTCTTGCAAATATCTAATTTTATATATNCAGAACCAGCCTGCCTGGTAACCATCAGGGCCTCGTGGAAGATTATCCTGACAGAGTGGAAGAGGGTCAAAAGGAAAAGAAAAAACTTGTTCCAGAGAAGTTGAGGCCACCTACTGGCCATCATGCACACTTACAGCCCAAAACCATGTAGCCTGTGCAGACCAAGTCCTTCCGTCCTGAACTGGGTTCCGTGTGGTCTTCCACTGGCCGTGCCTCCAGGTACCCGATAGAAGCAAATTTATATCCATCTCAAGGAAGGCATCTTCCTCCTCGGCCTTCGGATATTCCCACAAGTGAATTTTCAAGATAACCAGGCATGCAAGGAAGTGATTCCAGCGGTAATGACGCTTCAGAGATGTTTACTAACAACTCTTCTGTATTTTTTTCTTTATGACATGGTTCTAAAAAGCTAGGTAGCAGATAATTTATTCTGAGTCTTGGGGTCTGATCATTTAACATTTTTCTAGCTGAATGAAAAGACATTGGAATCCGTAACTTCATTGGTCTCCATTTTAAACTTTTTTGAATAGCAGCCTGCGTATGTTTCATTTATCCTCATTATTTTTGCAGTTTAGCAAGATCTGGCCTAATGGCAATGGAAAATGTAGTGTTAGGATTTGCTGGTATCCACTGTGGCAAACTCTTCTGGCGGGGAGTCAGAATATAAATAAAATCGAGATTTTTTTTTTCTCCCATTCGTACTCAGATACTTTGTTTCAGGAATTTCTGGGTTGAACTCATAACCTAGATGTTTGTTTTACCATGGCTTAAGAGGCGGCAAGCAAGATACCAGAGACACTTTCACCCTCCCCTAGGCTCTGCCTGCCCAGGACAAAGTGTTTTGTGTCTATATATATCCATTATTTCAGTACATATAAACTTATCAAATGCAGTTGCACACAATACAATACATGAGGGTCTTTTAAAAAGCAAGAGTTAATTTAGTAGTCAGTTTTTTATATAGTTCACCTATTTGATTGGTCAGTGTTTTTAGTTAAATACTGCTGAGGGGATTTTTCTCCTTTAATTTGAAAGGCTAGAAACAAAAGAATATGAGATAACTACACTGTAGGGAAAGCATTCTCTCCTAGACTAGTCCTTGCTAAATTCAGATGAGGTATCTGAACTATCCCAGGAACTTGAGACATGCACGCAATCGCTTAGTACTAGCTACTCGGAGAGATACTAGCCAGCAGCAAACAGCTTGCCTTGCTTGGAGAATCTTGAGGAATATTTATCCATTGATAACGAACCCATTTTGTGTGTTTTTCTGTAGGTGATGCGGACAGAAAACATTGTAAATTCAAGCCTGATCCCAACATCCCTCCAACCTTCAGTGCCTTCAATGAAGACTATGTCGGGAGCGGGTGGTCACGAGGACACATGGCTCCAGCAGGAAATAACAAATTTTCATCTGTAGGCATATGTTTTGAGTGGTCTGTGCCCCTTGGGGCTTGGACATTAAGAACATAGGAGTCAAACCTTAATATCTGAGGGTTGCTATACGCTTATTTTGCACTTTTCTTCCTGACTTTAATTCTTTTGCTCAGATGGTGAGACTTTCTTAAACAGGCTGAAAAGTGAAACTAAATGCTATGTAAAAGAATTGGAGGGCCACTAGGAGCTATTTATGAATTTATTTACATTTATTTGAAAGATTTCAGACCTGTAGAAAAGTTGAGAGTACAACAGAAACATTTTTACCTGTAGAAAAATTGAAAAGATAGTATAGCAAATACATTTTGATACGTTTTCTTTATGTGTGCATACATATGTACGTATAGAAAATCCGTTTTTAACCATCAACGGTAAGTTGCAGTACATAACACTTTATCTCTAAATAGATATTACTCAGGAGATTGTATCGTCTAAGAAATGAGGATATTTGTATATATGACCGGAGTATAATTATACCAAGAAGTGTGTATATATGTATTTTTGAATATTTGTACAATAATAATATTCTCTAATATACAGTTCTTGCTCAGATTTGCCAAGGTGTTGCAGTTGTGTTCTTTACAGCTTTCTGTGATCCAGTGTTCAGTCATGAATCGCATGCGACACTTAGCTGTCATGTCTTTCTAGTGTCCTTTACTTTAGGAGAAGTTCTCTGCTAAAGAAGGAGAGAAGTGTCTTTTATGACATGGACATTTATTGCATCAACCTTGGTGACCATTGTCATTAAAGTAGTGGTTTTTAGCCTCAGATACTCATGATTACCTTGGCATGTTTTAAAAAATCCCGATGCCCAGAGCAGTTAGATCCAAAACTCTAGGGGTGTGGAACCCCGGCACCAGTATTTTTAAAGCTCTCTCTCAGTGTGCATTCAAGGTTGAGAACCATTGCTTGAAGAGAAGGTAGTTGATGGCATTGGCAGTTAATATAGATCAGTGGAAGAAAATAGAATGACAGCCTCATATTTATGAGTCAGAAGTGTGAAATGAATGAACACATAGTGACCAGAAATTCAGAAGAACAAGGAATTCTCTGCCACTTTTTACTAAAATGTTTGTGTTATATTACTCAAGTAAAGTTTCTGAAAGGTGACCTTTATGGAGAAACTCTTTGCCAGAGGGCAAAAACTTACCCTTTAGCTTTATATTGGAGACTTCGTTCTTAGAGTCTGTATAACAGGTTTGAATTTTAAGAATTCTAAAGAAAACTAGGATACCAAACTGCTTATTTTGTTATAGTCCCTATTTTGAATAATCTGTATTGGGCTTTGTGACCTGGAGTAACTGTGGCTTTCATTTATTTCAACAGTGGTCACTGTAATTGCCTAGAGCTAATGTGTAAGGAACTGGTTTTTTGTGTCTCTGTAAAATTTGAAAGAGGAAGGCATTTCCGTGCAAGTTACTCTTTTTATTTCTTTTTACAGCAAGCCATGGCTGAAACCTTTTACCTTTCTAATATTGTGCCTCAGAATTTTGATAATAATGCTGGATACTGGAACAGGTGAGGGATGAGTGTTTTGTGTTTTTTTTTTTTTAATTTTTTAATGTTTTATTTATTTCTGAGAGAGAGAGAGAAAGAGACAGTGTGAGCTGGGAAGGGTCAGAGAGACAGGGAGACACAGAATCTGAAGCAGACTCCAGGCTCTGAGCTGTCAGCACAGAGCCTGATGTGGGGCCCGAACCCACGAACCGTGAGATCGTGACCTGAGCCGAAGTCGGACGCTTAAGTGACTGAGCCACCCAGGCGCTCTGGGATGAGGGTTTTAAAATATGATTCTGTGGGACATGAATGATGCGCCCGGAGAATGTACTAGTGCACCCATCAGCCGTTTCTCTTTGTTTATCAAAGGCTGGCCCTGCTGATGGTAAGTGCTTTGGACCAGTGGTCCCTGCTCTGTCTTGGGGTGCAGTGACCTGTGGGAGCACAGACGTCAAAGCTGCCAGCCATGTAGGTCATGTTTGCCACTGGTCAGAAGTCAAATTTGGGAAGAAGCTACTCAAAATATCACAGAGGCGTTAGGAACTTCTTGAGTATGTCCAGAGGATACTATGTGTTTTTTTTCTACCTGTATTTCAAGAGCTGCTGGGCTTTTTTTTTTTTTTTTTTTTTTTTTAATTTTTGGTACAATTGAATGTAACTGTTAACCAGTTTTTGATAGAACCTAACTATTAAATCATCCGGGTTGGAGTGGTGCCTCTGTGGCTCAGTCAGCTGAGCATCTTGATTTCCACTCGGGTCATGATCTCATGGTTGGTGAGATCGAGCCCCGTGTCAGGCTACATGCTGTCAGCTTGGGATTCTCTCTCTCCCTCTTTCTCTCCTCCTTCCCCGATTGCGCACACATGCTGCTCTTTCAAGATAAATACATAAACCTAAAAAAAAACCCAACCATCCTAAGCAGGCTCCATGCTGTTAGTGAGGGGCCTGACACGGAGCTCAAACTCATGAACTGTGAGATCATGACCTGAGCTGAAATCAAGAGTCGGATGCGTAACCAACTGAGACACTCAGGTGCCCCTAAAAGATAAGGGTTTTTAAAAAATAGAAGCAAAGTGCCATTATTACTACTAAAAATTTAGCAGTAATTCCTTGTTACCAGTTTTACAATTAGTGTTCAAGTTTCTCTGATTCTCTTTAATTTTTTTTCTGGTTGATTGGTTTGAATCAGAATTCAAACAGGGTCTGCATATAGATTCGGGTGATATGTTCACTTTATATTCTTTTCATCTGTAGGTTTCCCTTCTAATTCTTCTTCTTTTTTTTTTTTTTATCCTTGCAAATTATTTGTTGAAGACCTGGGATATTTGTCTTATAGTTTCCTTTTTGTCTTGGCTGGTTGCATACCTGTGGAAGCATTTAACATTTTCCTGTCCCAAAGGATATATTTTGGGAGGGGAATTTACCTGATAATTAGGCATTTATGCTGTGAAGTACAATACCGTTGATTTTATTTTTTAGATATGGAAGCTGAGGGATGATGACGTGCATTGTAATTTTTCCTAAATCTCTCCCAACTGCAGTGTAAGAAAGTGCATATTAAACTACTCGCCATTTTTATCTAGTAAATTGGCAGTCATTTTTAAATGATAAATCCCAGTGTGGTAAGGATTGTTGTGAAACTACAGTGTCCGGTTTTGGAGTCTATAGAGTAAATTGGCACAATACCATTAAAAATACTGCTGCATATAATCAAGTGTTATTAAAATATGCATTCCGTAAAGCAGTTCTGGCCCTTGAGGTTCATGCTAAGGAATGTTGCCTTATGTGAGAAGTGTTAGGATGAACCCATTTGCCCCACAGGAGGCATGGCTAAATAAATGAGGTGGATCAACTTGTTGAAATGATATATAACTCTTGAAAAAAGATTGAGAACTACAACACAGAAAGATAAGGCATAAAACAAAATAGAATCTCAGTTCTGAAATACGTACACAGTGCACACACAGGAAAATGTAGGTGGTTGTATGAATGTGTATAATTGTTAAGTTTCTGCAGTGAAGGACAGGGACAGTTATTGCTCATATGCTCACAATGTTGTCTTGTTCACATTCATTTGTGAAATTCCGTATTCCTGCTGTCTTTCCTGGGGATTTGGTAATGGTTTGCTTCTTTTCTGTATTTATGTCTGTGAGCGTATCATGCCTTTTTTTGCTGTTATTCAGAATGGAAATATACTGTCGAGAACTGACAGAGAGGTTTGAAGATGTTTGGATAGTGTCTGGACCGCTGACTTTACCGCAGACTGGAAGTGATGGAAAGAAAACCGTTAGTTACCAGGTGGGGGCGTGCTTTAACATTCAGGCTACGTTATTTGTCTGAGGTCATAATTTCATTCTGTATTCTACTTTTTAATTTCCTTTATTTATCACAGGCACAGGGGATGTAATGATGGATTCAAAAGCAACCACTGACTTCAAGGAGCTCACAGCTCACAACGGGAGACAGACATGTTGTCAGCTAATCGCATTAGAGTGTGATACGCTGCAGCAGAGCTATGTACACAGATGAAGGGCTGTCACAGGAGGGCTGGCTGACTGTCTGTGTCGGTCGGTCGGGAAGACTTAACAGAGGAGGTGATTCGTGAGCTAGATCTGGACAGATGAGGAAGAGTGAGTCAGTGTATATCGTACACCTGAAACTAATATAACACTGTATGTTAACTCTCCTGGAATGAAATTGTTTTAAAATGGGGAAAAAGTATACACTGAGTAAGGAAGGGAGCATGGGAATTCAAAAGATGGAGCAGTGCGAGCACAGGGCCTTTGTGATTAACAGCATAGGTCTGGAATTCAGGTATCGTTGATAAAGATTGGAGCTTAGGGTTCAAGAAAGGCATGGGTGGCTCAGAGGGGATGAGGATTTCTGCACCTACAGGTAAAACAGAGGCTTTATATTCCATGAAGGCTTAGATGTTAATATTTAGACAAAAGTCCTAGGTTTATTTTAAGCGTGGGCGACACTTGGTTTGTTTGGGGTCTTCTCCAGAGTGTTCTAGCAGCACCGTGTAGAAGGTAGGTGAGGACGGGCTGTTCGAAAGGGAAGTCAGAGACCAGGGGAATGGTACGTCACAGGGGCCGTCCGCATGAGAACAGACACGGGGCCGGACTCAGGCAGCTGGAGGAGGGGTGGGAGCGGAGTGCGGGAGAGAGTAGCCATGGACTCGTTTTGGTGAGGAGAGGGAAAAGTTCAGAATCATATTTAGGGGGCAGTGGGCAGAATAAGTGGGAGGAATGGCTCTTCTTGTAGATGCTTGAGTTTTTAAAAAAAGATGAAGTTTTTTACATGCAAGATGTTTAAGCACCTTATGGACTGAAGGAAAGAGGTTACATACACTGTTAAGGGCAGACTAAGTGGTGTGAGACTGAGCGGTGTGAGGAGTGCGTCGAGAAGGAGGCTGAATTGACACAGTGAGGTGCTGTGAGGTCTGTCCAGGGTACGGAGCCGGTGGGACTGAGGAGGAAGAGGCGATAGAGTGAAGAGGGATTGAAGGGCTTCCTGTAGCTCCAAGAGTTGTATTCGGAGGGAACACCTAGCTCAGCTCTAGCAGTAAAGCAGGGATTTAATACACGCTGCTCAGGTTAAATGATAATACTTGAGGGAGTCTGTGATAAAACGGAATGACGTGAGAAACAGATTTAGGAAAACGAAAATAACTTCAGGGTGTGTTGTGTCCCACCTGCTTGTCATCAGCCCGTCTGCATCGGCCACGTAGTGATGTGCCAGCCTCCAGAGGTCACATGGGTGCTCATGCCCTCCGAGTGTTCTTGGGGTTCTTATGGGAGGGAAGGGCTAGCGAAGGAGTTAGTATGTTAAGCGGGTTAATCTCTCTCCTCCGATCAATTGGCAATTTTGATTTCAGTATTTTTTGTTATGTTGGAAGAAAAAAATCGGCTCCCTGTATTCTCTTACTTTTAAAATATTAATTATTCTTGAGCTTTGTGAAATCCTCTTTACTCTTAGCATTGGGAAGGAGGTTCTCCTAACTTTGACTTTTAAACCTTAAGTGATCAAGTTAGTTTTATGTATGGTTTGTTTTCAGAAAATTGAAAGATTTACAAGTAGCTTGCTGTAGTAGGAGAATTTATACAAAGTTTACAAGGAAATATTAACCCAGTAATTAAGAGCATTTCACTGACAGTTTTTTTGGGGGGTGGGAGGCTGGATATTTCTGTTAAGTATGGGTTGGCCAAATGCTGTAGTATATTTTTTGCTGAAAGTATATATTTTTTCCTTAAATTGGATATAACTTTTAAAAATATAAATACTATGTATCCACCAGCTCTTTCTGTTGAACGGGCCTAAAAGCAGCCATATGAGCACACCTTGATACCAGATCTTGTTTCTAAAGAGCCATCTTGGGGCGCCTGGGTAACTCCGGGGGTTAAGTGTCCAACTCTGGACTTCGGCTCAGGTCATGATCTCACGCTTCATGGGATCGAGTCCCACACTGAGCTCCATGCTGACAGTGTAGAGCCTGCTTGGGATTCTTTCTTTCCCTCGCTTCCCCTTCTCCCCAGTTTGTGCTTTCTCTCTCTCTCTCTCTCTCTCTCTCTCTCTCTCTCTCTCTCTGTCTCTCTCAAAATAAAAACTTAAATGGGGCACCTGGGTGGCTCAGTCAGTTAAGCATCTCTTGATTTTGTCTCAGGTCATGATCTCATGGTTTATGAGTTTGAGCCCTGTGTCGGGCTCCATGCTATCAGCTATCAGCTATCAGCTTAGAGCCCACTTGGGATTCTTTCTCTCCCTCTCTCTCTGCCCCTCCCATGCTTATGTGTTCTCTTTCTCTTCTAAATAAATAAATAAACTTAAAAAAAATCCAGCCTAAAATAATCCTTAAATAAAAAATAAAAAATCGTCTTCTACTGGAAGAACCCAGTAGACTGATTCCAGGCCTGCTATGGGGAGAGTACAAAATGGAACATCTTGTGCCAGAAAGCAGAAAGTGCTCATACAGTGAGGACACGGCAGAGGACGTGGAATCAGCTTGCAGGAGCCCCACATTACTGTGTCGGGGGCTCTTTGCTGCCAAAATATAAAGGCCTGTACATCTATTGAATTGAATAAGAGTCCTTACTTCTAATAAATTGTAAAAACACATGAGTGTAAGGAAAAACTTCTGCTTATGTAGAATGTCAATTAATAAGTTTATAAGAATGGAAGAGTTAGGACAAAGCGGGAGAAGAAGGGGAAAAATAGTGGGCGGGAGGGAGGAAGGCAAACCATGAGGACTCTTGAATNCAATGCGCACTGGGTGTTATATGGAAACCAACTTGACAATAAACTACTAAAAATTAAAAAAAGAAAGAATGGAGGAGTTAGAAAAATCTTTTTGCCCCCATCATGGTAGTAAGTGATTCAGGCAAGATCATCAGTAGATGCTAAAACTAGTGAGTGAAAGTTTTATGGGAAGGGAAGTAGGAAGTTTGTATAGTTAAAAGAGTCTCTCCACAAATTATGTATTAATAACAAAGCAGGAAATGGGAACTGTACATGGGGAACTTGAACCCCGTGATGGAGGTTAATATTGTCAGTAATGGAGTTACCGATGAGCTGGGTTTCCCCGTGTGACGCGCTGAGAAGAATGCGGTGTCACTTCTGTGATGTGTCTGCCGAAAAGCCTCGCGTTGAGCCTCACTGTGCAGGATCGTCAGGCAGGGCCCTTGCAGGGCCATCTGTGAAACGGCTGCCTTGCGCTCTTCCAGAACGTCGGCGTCCTCAAAGACAAAGCTTGAGATGCTAACTGCTCCAGATTAGTGGGACTTGAACTGTTACGGGAACAAAAATGCATTGTGTGACCTCAGGTCAGATCCTAGATCAGAAAACAAACGATAATGTCTAAGAAGGACATTATTGAGACAGCTGGCAACATTTGAGGTCTGTAGAGTAGATAATTGTATTTTGTTAGAGTCAAATTTTCTGATTTTGATAATTGTACTGTGATTATGTAAGTGAACATCTTTGCTCTTAGCAAATACATCCTGAAGGATGCTTCTGTGATTTATTTTCAAAGGGTTTAGGGAAAAGAAAAATACAGAGGGGAAAAAAAAAATGATAAAGCAAAGTGGGCAAAATGTTAACAGCTGACGAATCTGTGAAAGGGCACACAAGGGTTCTTTGTGCTAATCTTGTAATTAGAATGAAATATGTATATGTACATACATTTTAATATATCTTTTTATACCAGAGTTCTTCATTACACTGGAATATATGAAACTTACCACTAAAAAGACTTACCTTGCTCCTACACTCATCAGTGACTGCTAGTCAAGCCTTACAGAGAGTTTCAAAACAGACCTGTCATCTCTCGTCACCCAAATTAGTGTCCTGGTGACGGACTGTGTGAGAGCAGTCAGGGTCAGCTTCCTGAAGAGTGTGCTTTGAGTAATAGTCTTGTTTTTTTGTTTTTATATTAAAACCTTATTGGTCTTAGGTCTTTTTTTTCACCTTCTGGGCCTCTGGACCTGTCCTGTTAGTTTTCCATATCTGTGTTAATTTATAGGACCTATGCTTGCCCCCTGGCAGGTCCTTAACCCCACAGATCTTCCAGGACTGTCGTGTGGGAGGACGTATACGGAATTGTAAGTGGCGTGTCTCAGATTGCACTCTTGATTGCTTTCCCCCTTTGTTCCTGGATTTCATGTCCTGTGAGCCACCTCTCTGCATTTCTTCGAGTCAACAGCGTTTATCACTTCACTTTCTTAATAACTTCTGCTCAGACTTTGCTGAAGCTCGCGCACCGGCAGTGAGGCAGAGGCCTCCAGCGGCGCTCCCTGCCCGGTTCTGTGCCGATCTGCCTGGAGTCCAGAAATCAGGACAGAGAAAGTATACATTTTTACTTTTCTCATCCTTAAAACCATCAGAAATGAATAATACCGAAACTTCATTTGTACTGAAATCAGTAAATGTCCGTAGTCATATCAAGAACTTCAAATACTATCTGAAAGATAAGGTACAGTTGGACTAAATTGTACAAGGTTGCTATTTTGACATGTGTATCAACACATGGGGCAGAGTCCTGGAATTAGTAAGGAAGTTTTTAGTAAGGAAGAATTTCTTAGATTTTTTTTTTCTTTTCTCATCCACAGAACCTTAGACAGCAGATGCCTTTCTGTTAATTTTAAAGCTTTTGACGGGAGCCTGGGTGGCTCAGTTGGTTGAGTATCTGATACTTGATTTTGGCCTTGGGTCATGATCCCAGGGTAGTGGGATCAAGCCCTGCGTTAGGCTCTACACTTTCTCCCACTGTGCCCCTTCCCCACTCACATGTGTGCTTGTTCTCTCTCTTTCTCTCTCTCAAAAAACAAAAACAAAAAAAACCACCACCAACTTTTGAATCTGTTTTTCATAAATTATGTATTATGTTAGAAGTTGTGAAGTTAGATACTTATATTAAACATAGTTTAATATTGGGGCGCCTGGGTGGCTTAGTCGGTTAAGCGTCCGACTTTCGCTTGGGTCTCGCGGTTCGTGGGTTCGGGTCCCGCATCGGGCTCTGTGCTGACAGCCAGCTCAGAGCCTGGAGCCTGTTTCAGAGTCTGTGACTCCCTCTCTCTCTGACCCTCCCCTGCTCATGCTGTCTCTCTCTCTCTCTCTCTCCTAGAAATAAATAAAAAACATTAAAAAAAATCTTAAAAAAGTAAAAAAACATAGTTTAATATTGATGCTTTTTCTCCTTCCTCGTGTTGGAGCCTTAAATTTAAATGTTAAAAACTTATTGTTATGGAACTCTCTGCATAGTAGTGAAAATGGTAACCCTTAAACATTAAAAGTATATGACATCATAATGAAATTCAAATAGTATGAGAGGTATGAAAGGGACAGTTTCCAGTCCCAGCCCCACTGTCCAGGCTCCTAGTTCTTCTGCTGGTTACCTACCTGTCTGAGAATAAGGGTGCTAAACTGTATTTCATAATTTTGATTTTCCCATTTTAATAGTCTCTGTTGATGCTTTTCACTATGAAATATATGACTTTTCTTTGGTTCACTTCACACACTGTTCCGTTATGTCATTCACGTTTAGGTCTTCTGTTGGCAAACTTTACATCAACTTTATGTACTATACTTAAACCTTTACTTCTTAATCTATCACTTATGTATTGTCAGTGTTTATAGCACTTACTTTTTCATTTGCAGTAATTTGGTCTGAGCTTTGCCTATAGCAGAGATTCTAGACAGAGGCCTCTGGTGGCATGTCCAGCCTGTAGATTATTTGATTTGGCTAACACGCTGTGTTGCTGTTGAAATAGTTGCTAATTTTTATTAATTACGCTGTTTCACATAAAAATCCCAATATTAGGGGCGCCTGGGTGGCTTCGTTGGTTAAGCATCTGACTTTTGATCTCACGGTTCGTGAGTTTGAGCCCCATGTTGGGCTCCATGTTGACAGCTTGGAGCCTGCTTGGGATTTTCTCTCTCTTCTCTCCTCTCTCTGCTTTTCCCCTGCTTGTACGTGCTCTCTCACTCCCTCTCTCTCTCTCTCTCTGAAAAATAAATAAACTTAAAAAGAGTGTTTAAAAAAATCCAGATATTAGCTTCTTTTAAAAAAATCAGATGACTCAAACTCTTGGCACACATTCCTATAGGGAACATGTAGTAGCAGCTTTCTCTCTCGACGGAGCACATCTTTTTCCTTTCACCATAGTCCTCACGTGGCCCATTTCATCCGTTTACATTTCCTGTCTGGCCCTTGTTGGCCTTTGAGTGTTAGAGTCCTGGCTCTGTTGAAAGTATAAAGCAGCACGAATAGTACTCTGAATGTTTAGGTAGAATGTTGGGATCTGTGGAGAAGTAGGTATAATCCTGTATCGTTAACTCTCTGCTACTTGAGAGAGTATTCCACAAACAACAAAACTCTGAGAAGTGGGGAATACAGGAGGCAGGGGTTATAACTGCTGCTTTAAATAATGGAATACTGTGCTCTCCTTTCTGTTTCAGGCCATTTAACCTCACCATCCTACTATTTTTTAGAAAGGTTAATGAGTTTCTTGATGACTCCATTCTTGGAGCCCTCTGACTTCTGTTCTAACATGAACCACTTGTTTCCTCCCTTCCAACCCTTCTCTCCCCCCGCCCCCCGCCCTCCTTTCCTTCCTTTTATTCAGCAGATACTTATTAAGCTCCTACTGTGTACCTGGCACTATCCTAGGCGTTTCTGATAACAGCGGTAAACGAAGCTGTGTGTGATACGGAGCTTAGGTTAGTGGAGAGCAGATGCACGATAAACAAAGTGCCATATGGCAAAGAAAACACGGGGGTGGAAAAGAAAGGGTCAACTGCTAAGAGGACACGAGACTGAGCAGAAACCTAAGGGAAGTAAGGGAGTAACTTGTGAGGAGCCTTCCAGCAAGCGCAAAGACACGGGGGTGAGGTTAGCTTGGCGTATTCAGGGAGCTGCCAGGGTGCCTGCACGGCTGGGGCGAGGGAGCAGTGAGGAGGAGGCAACCGGGAGAGGCCCCGACCGTGTTCGGGGCGTGCGATGCTGTTTGATCGGGATAGTGGCATAATCTGGTTTAGATATTTTTCTTTAATGTTTGTTTATGTGACAGAGTGCAGGGGAGGGGCAGACAGAGAGAAGGAGAGAGAGTCCCAAGCAGGCTCTGCACTGTCTGCATGGAGCTGGACCTGGGGCTCGATCCTACGAACTGTGAGGTCATGACCTGAGCTGAAGTCACGAGTCGGACGTTTAACCGACTGAGCCACCCAGTGGGGTACATATATGCCCCGATAATATGTATATTTTCCAACCTGGGGGAGAGAGGAGCAAAGGCTTCGGCCCAGGTTGCCATTTTGAACTGGAAACCTCCTTTAATCCTTACTCATTAGTTTTTTGCACAGCCTTTGGCAGAGCACGTTGATATTTTATAACATTTCATTTTGAGATAATTTCAAATTTGTAGAAAAGTTGTGAGAACAGAGAGCTGCACTGTGTTTCCCCTGGACTCGTTAGCGGCCTGCAGCGTTGTACCCCTCTCTGTGTATGCAGCTGTTCTGAGGATTTTCTCGGCCGCTGGAGAGGTCATTGCAGATGCTCTTTCCCCCTAAATACTCCAGCTGTCACATAACCACAGTAGCGTGGTCAGATTCATGAAATTCAGCATCGAAGAATATCGTCCAGGGGACAGTCCATATTCGCGCCTTGCCCGTCGCTCCAGTACGTTCGTCACGCAGCCGGTTTTCCCCGATGTGGAGTGAAGTCTAGGATCATGCATTGCGTTTAGCTATCATGTCCCTTTCGTCTTCCTTAATCTCAGACAGTTAGTTCCTCAGCCTTATTGTCTTTAATGATGTTGACGTTGACCAATTCAGGCCAGTTGTTTTGTAGTGTGTTCTTCAAATTGGGTTTGTGTCCCGTTCCCTCTGATTAAGTCGTGGGCTTGCGTGCCCCTCGGAGCATCCCGGCAGGTGCCTGTGCTGCCGGGTTGTGCTGGCACCGGGGATATTACCTTAGATCGCTGGGCAAGGTGGCGCTCTCTCGACCTCTTCACTGCTGAGTCATCATTACCCCTTTGAAACGAATCAGCTGTCTGTGGAAGTCCTTTGAGGCCGTGTTAAGTATTCTTTTCCTCTCCAAACTGTCACCTGCTAGTTTTAGCATCCATTGAAGATTCTGGCCTAAATTAATTAATGCTAAACTTATTGCCAAGTAATGATTTTCTAATTCTTATTCCTTCTACTTTTATTAGTTGACATTCTACTGTAAGGAAGAGCTTTTCCTTCTTATTTATTATCAGTGTGAATTGATGGGTTCTTGTTTTATTCAGTGAGTTTCAGTCGATCTGCTGTGTATTCATTTCGATGCTCAAATCGTCTTTGATTTGGCCAGTGGGAGCCCCTCAGGCTGTCTCCTGTGTGCCTTGGCACATCCTCATCGTATTTTTAGCACTTCTACTTTCTGGAATAATGTGATGGTCCAGGCTCATCATGGCCAGTCTCAGGGATCAGCCATCTTGCCACGGGGTCCTGGTTCCTTTTCATGGGGATTGGCTTTTAGAAACCAGGATCTGGACGACAAGTTGAGTGCTCGGTCTGCTGTTGGCTTGTCATGTGTGTTCACCACGTTTATTTTTAGCCTTTTATAGTGGGTGGAGAGAGCCCCAGAGAACATAGTATACCAATTCTGTTGCCTTTAGAGGCTTACTGTTCGGAAAGCGTTCTTTCTCCATCTTCATTGCTCCTTTGTAGTTTTTTTTTGGGGGGGGGGATTTGTACACTTGGGTTGTAAAGAAAGCACTTAACTGTGTATTATGTATGTATATATAAAGGTGAATGCTGATAGGAATCTATATCCCTGGAGAGGGATATAGTTTCTCCTTTTTTAAAGATTCATATCGAAGTGATTTACTTTTTTATATTTGTATTTTTCACCAACATTTTCTCTGTAGTAATACAGCTTTTGTTAGACGTGGCGTTATTTTTTCAGGTCAAACAACTTCAGGTGGAATTTTAAAGTTAAAGTCTGTAGTGTGTCTATTATTCTGAAAGCAAAATATCCTTTAGTAAATTATTTAGGAAAAAATGTTTCAGCTTGCCATTTTAAGAATTTAGGAGGGCCAGCTTTTATACATATGCATATACATACATACACACATGTAAACATGGGAGAATTTGGCTGAAGAAAACAGACATGGGAGGCAGAGCCAGCAAGGGGCAGAGATGAGAGAAGGTAAGAAACGTGCTGGAAAACAGGAAGTTCCTCGAGGAGACAGCTGGGGTAAAGCCCTCGTGTAGGGAAGGAGACAAACCTGACGGGAAGGGTTGGAGCCAGGTGTTTGAACCCTTACACGCCACGCTAAAACCATCAGGCCGTCCTCTGGGAACCCATGACAAACAGTCGTGGATAAAAGCACGTCACTTGGTGAGGCTGAGCACGGGGGTGCAGCACGCCCAGCCCTCGCGACTGGTGTGCTCCTCTCCGGGGTAAATAGCTGAGTTGTGAATTCCTGTTTTCAGTGGAATACCTTGCAGTTATGTATGGCAGTTCAGAATGCCTGGAAAGTGTTTTGTTTTCTCAGACCCTCCCATTTAATATTTATTGCTTGTTTACAACTATATTCTGAATCTTATTTTCGGAGCATATAGGTAATAAAAATGAGGGTGTTTATTCAGTTTTCTTTCTAGGCAATGAAGCACATATGTGTACACTGTGGGACGTGAAGCAAATGAACTGGTATTAACCGAGGGCGGGGTCTACCACACGGTATACATGCAGTTTTAGACCTTCTGTCTCATTCAGTCCTCATAACAGTTCTTACAGGGAAGTAGTGGTTGTCTTTTTTTAGAGGCAAGGAAATTGAGGTGTTGAGGGGTCAGGTCCAAGTCAGCTAGCTAGTAACTGTCAAGGGGGCGGTCCAGGCGCGGGCCACCGGTGCGTAGAGAACTGCCAGTCTTTCAGCGTGCTCTTCTCCGAGGCTCTCAGAAGTCCGCAGTGAAGGGGTTGCTGTGCTCCTCCTACACAGCAGCTTCAGGCCAGGGGGTCAAAGGTGGTGAAGACGGAGAGCAAGCTGCAAGTGGGATCTGCTAGCATGCAAAACTAAGAACAGAAAATGGGCCAGGGGGAGGGTCCCTTGCAGCCAGGCGGAAATGTCTGTTAGAACACGCCGGGAAGGGAACAGCGTCACAGCACTGAGTGAATGTGAGCCCGAGGGAGGGTCAGTAGCAGTGATTTTATCAGAAGTGAGTCATCTGACAGCTCTAATCAGAATCACCCCCTTTATCATAGCTGAGGTCATCCGTGTGCTTCCTCTGATGTGCCTGTTTCAAGAGGAGATTGAGTCCAGACAAGTGAAACATACCTGAAGATTCTGGCCTGGACACTGTAGGTGACCTGACAGGAAAGTGAGCTTCCAGTTGGTCACCCGGCGGCGGCGGCGGCGGCGGTGGTGGTGGCGGCGGTGGTGATGACGGCGGTGGTGGCGGTGGTGGTGGTGATGGTGGTGATGATGGCGGTGGTGGTGGCGGTGGCAGTGGTGGCGNACTGCCGAAGTATCTCCTTCCTCCCACCCTAAATCTCCAAGTAGAATGGACCTTCCCAAGGTGCTGCTGTTGGGCTGAGGCCCGGCGGGGGCCCCCTCCTCACCCGGCNCGCACAGGCTCCTGCCCCAGCCGAGCGCTGACGCGAGGCCGGCCCTCTGCCCGGGGGCCTCGCCGCGTGTTCTGACTCCCTCCTTTCCTCGTGCCTCTGTCCTCTAGGGCCTGGGTCCCTGCTTACCTCCCTGACGTGGTTTCTTTCCACCACTTGATTGGCTTGACTTTTTAATTTTAATGTTTTTACTTTAGAGAGCGCAAGCAGAGGGAGGGAGAGAGGAAGGGGGTGGTGGAGAGAATCTCAAGCAGGCGTCACACTAAGTGCGCAGCCCAACGCAGGGCTCCATCCCATGAACCTGGGCTGGTGACCTGGGCCGAAATCAAGAGTCGGACCTGCAGCCCGCTGAGCCACCCAGGTGCCCCCATTGTCTTGATTTTTTAAGGGCTTGGTCTCTTGATGGGTCCAACACTTTTATGTTCGGATTTTCTTTTTTTGTCTTACCAGGGGAAGTAAGCAGATATCTTGTATGTGTCTGATCGTAGCAGAGACGTGTGTGTTCTTCATGCCGCTGCTCAGTTTTATTTAAGGCGCAGTTGGCGCGTGCCAGTGGCCTGGCACATGGCGGGCTCAGCCTGAGGACTGTTCGCTGCCAGTCTCTCTGGTCCCCAGGGCCGTGTGTGTGGGGCTGGGCCGGGGGAGCACATTGTCCTTCTGGTCTCTTGGACGGAAGGACGCCTGGGGCGGCGGCACGAAGCTAACTTCAGGTGGTGAGTGAGGGTTTATGGCTTTACGGCTGGTCTCTACCTCTAGTCTTCTAGTTACACCCAGCTGATTTCCAGTTTTTGTTGCAATCTTGACAAGAGTTCCATGCTTTTTGGTAATTTAACAGCAGTGAGTGTTTCCTTTGTATTTTTACGCCTAAATCTTCTAAGACCGGGATGTGTGCTGATTTACTGTTACTGAAGACTTAGTTCATGTTAAGCCCTGAGCCTTTTGTTGAGGGTCTCGTTTGTGCCCATCCTGCTTCCTTCTGAAACCCTGTTGTCCACCTTTAACTGATCTAATCTTGCTTGATCCCATATTTCCCCACTGTCCCTCAGCAGCAGTGTTTTTTGTACCAAATGAAATTACATCTGATCTTTTGAATGACATCCACTACAGAAATTGCTTTTTCCATAGGTCTTGCAGATTTTGAAACTTTTTTTTTTTTTTTAAATGTTTTATTTATTTCTAGGAGAGAGAGAGAGACACCGTGAGCAGGGGAGGGTCAGAGAAAGAGAGTCATAGACTGAAACAGGTTCCGTGCTCTGAGCTGGCAGTCAGCACAGAGCCCGACGCGGGGCTCGAACCCACAAACCGCGAGATCATGACCCAAGCGAAAGTCGGACGCTTAACCGACTAAGCCACCCAGGCGCCCCGAAACTTTTTTTTTTTAAGTAACATGTCTTTGTGTCTTCGTAACTATTTTGTGAGACAGGCAGCGTAAACGTGGTTATTACCTCTTTTAGGAACGGAGAAAGAAGGTACCAGTGGACATGACTTGCATCCTACTGGCGAAGCCAGGACTTGACCAAGTCCCTGGGGTTTCGGTCTCTAGCAGGTTCTAGAGACATTTTATGAAAGATTTCCAGTTTTCCCAGAATTGGGATAATTTTTATCATGTACGTTGAGTTGTCTACAAAGGTGATGACTCTAAAATATTTCAGGATTTTTTTTTAAGTCTTAAATTCAAGGAAGAAAGAATGGGTTCTCTGAATTTCCAAATGTTGCTGGTTCCTGTTTTAAGCAGGTTACAGATGTTTAGTTCCTAAGAACAAAGCAGACTGAATCAGAGAGGATAGTGATGAAGTTTTTATTTTTCTCTTCATTTCTAGGGACAGTATTTTGCCCCTCCTTGTTGAAACATTGTGAGAAGATTGTGGCTGAAATAGTCACACGATGTGGTTCTTAGGAGGAATTTTCGTGTCCTCGAGGATTCTTAAAGGCAGTGATGGAGGGCTTCTGGTTATTGTGTGTTTTTGAAAACCCAATAGAAATGGTTTATTTTTATAAATCTTAAAACGTCAATCTTCTTTACTTTGGGCTGGAATTTAAAGACTCTGATTAGAAGCCCTGGTTGGCACTAGAAGTGCACGACCATTTAATTATTCTTGAAATTTGCTATTTGTTTGTAGACAGAGTCAACGAGGAGAGAAAACCAGACAGTGAATGGTCTCGAAGGCTCCTGGTTTGGTCTGAGGCTGTGCTGCAGTGGTGGGGAAGGGCCACCAGGTGGCATGAAGGATTCGCTTAGCCGTTGGCTCCCAGCTAACCCCTGAAGCCCATTGAACTTCTACCCTGTGAACCATGGCTCCGCCGCAGCTGTGCCCTCAGTTCCGGCCCCCGGCTTTCCTTGCAGCCACTCCCTTCGTGCAGTTTGTGCTCTGCATTGGCATCTGAGCACAGTGTGCCTCTAGTGAGAGCCCCGGGGCTTGACGACTCCTCTAGCTGGGAAGCGTCTGGAGACCAGACACCAGTCGCGTTCATTGGAAAGCGTGAGCCTTTCCGTGTTACCAGGAGCAGCCGCCATAGCACCTCGGAGTTGCTTTGTTGAATTAGTACCCGTTGGAGGTCTGTGGGCTGACTGTGGACCTCTGTAGAGTTCCGTCAGTATAGTCTTTGCCTTGAAGACTACGCTCATTTCCCCAGCTTCATAAACGATTTGTTGGCCGGGTGTAGGGTTTTGTGCCTGTAGACTGTGTGCTTTCGTAAACTGTACAGTGAACGCTGATGAGCCACGTTAGACACAGCACTTACAGAAAGCAGTCCTGTCGCGGGGCCTGTCTGCAGCCCTGCCCTTGACCTTGGCAGTGGGACCTGCGTGTGTGCAGACCGCAGACAGCCGTGGTGCGGGGGCCGTGTAGGGGGCAGCTGGGGGACAGCAGAGGAGAGTCCTTGCCACTCTCGCCCCTGAGCCTTCACTGGGCTCCCAGCAGCGGCCCCTGCAGCAGGCAGCTGTCGTCGGGGGCAGGATGCCTACTTACACGGAGGAAGGGCCCGGGGGCGGCAGTGGCACGCGTGCCTGCTGTAGTCGGCTTGTAGCGTTTCATTGGAGGCCATTAAGGAAATGGATGTTCAGTTTTCGTTTTTCAGAAAACGGATATGGCTTTTAAGCCAATTGGAAGGAAATGTGAAAAGGCTCCATAATAATGTTATTTCATTATTAGAGCCGACCTACATGGGCAGCCAAGTTGTTGGCAGGCCTGACCCGGCTCTGGCTTCTCTGTCGTATGGATACCTTTCCAGAGTGCTCAGTTTGATGACATATTTTGAAGTTCTGTGTTTGCTAATAGGCCCAAGAGTGTGCAAAACTCTGAGCAAACGGCATTTACGTTTACTTAATTGAATTTAAAAAATGAGCCACAGTCTAGGCGTAACTGGAGATCGTAATACCGATGTGGTGTGTCTGCCTGCTTTTCTGAGGGCTCTTTGTTGAGCTCCCTAGTGAATTCGATAAACTAAAGCCCTATTTTTATTTCTAGAGCTGGGAGTTGCCAAGCTGGCAGATTTGACCTTTGGATTTTTAGAGCTTCAGAAGTTCTGATTATGTGATGAAGAGAAAAATGACAGCTTTTCTTGCCTGTTAAAAACCCAGGACTCCCTCATGACCTTCCTTTGCCCTTTGTCCCACAAACAGAGCAGAGGAGGTGACCTCTACTCTTTGGGGTGGCGTTATTGTAAAGAATGTGATCAGAATCTACCTGTTAGATGCTTATCTTCTCTGTGAATCTCTATGTCGATTCACTCTTACCTTTGGCAGTTGAGTTTGACTCCATTGGTAAGGTAGCTTATAAATGCCTTTTCAGAAACACATAAAAAATGTTTTCAGGAAAACTTTGGGAACTGCTAGCACAAGTTGGCATTGCTCACACGACTGCATTGTTTTTAGGTGATCGGTAAGGATAATGTGGCGGTCCCCTCGCACCTTTATAAGGTGATCCTGGCTCGCAGAAGCCCCATGTCTACCGAACCGCTGGCACTAGGGGCCTTCGTGGTGCCCAATGAAGCCATTGGCTTCCAACGCCAGTTCAGTGAGTTCCAGGTGAGCCTTCAGGACCTGGAGAAGTTGTCAGGCCTGGTGTTTTTCCCTAATCTGGATAGAACCAGCGGCATCAGGAACATCTGCTCCGTGGACACCTGTAAGCTCCTGGATTTCCAAGAGTTCACTCTGTACCTGAGCACACGGAAGATTGAGGGAGCCCGATCAGTACCCAGACTGGAGAAGGTCATGGAAAATCTGAAGAACGCAGGGGTTGAACCAGATGATTACTTCATGAACCGCTATAAGAAGAAACTGGAAGAACTCAAAGCAAAGGAGCAGTCCGGAATCCTGGAGAGGAGGCCACCTTAGTTTCTGTCTCAGAGGACGCGTGAGAGCATCTGTCATGAGCAGGTGTGTCCCTTCAGGCTGATGTATTTTAGTGGCTTTGCTTTAAAGAAATTATGAAATCCTACATCGAAGACTAAATTTCCCTCCAAAAGATGAGAGATCGGTATTTTATCCAACGTGGGAACTAACTGTTGAGGTTAACCGTGAGGTGTGCGGGTTGTACGCTGATCTTGGGTTGGGTTCACAGGACTCTGAGCACAGGTGACATTGTTTTCTGTCCCCTGATGTCAGCACGCGAAGGTGTTTGGTGGGTGTGCCTCCAGGTCCTGCAGCGTGTGGCGCATCTGCTCCGCCTTCTCCAGGTCTAGCGTCAGTGCTCTCTGTCTGCGCGTGGGCCTGTCCGCATGGGTTCCCCTGTTACATACTTGTTCCCGCTCCCCTCCCCCAGCCCTGCCAGCCCGCAGCTGTGCCGCTTAGAAGCACCCAGCTCCCTCGCTGTGCTTAGTGTGCTCTGTGTGCCGAGCTCAGTGTGTCGCATGCGTGATGGCTCGGCCACTCTCCCAGGCAAATGCCGCTGTCCTCCTCTTACACACGGGGGCGGGAAGGCGGGGGCCCGGGTGTTCTGTCCCGGTTCACCTGTCCAGAGGAGTAACCCACGAGGTGGGAGGCATGCGGGGCGGAGGAGAAAGAATGGCATGGGGTAGGTTCAGACAACCCTGAACCTTTTGGCCCAGAAGTACATCCACATGGGGGTGATTCTGGGCCCGCTCGCCGAGAGGTGCCCTGTCTGCCGTCACCAGAGGGCCTTGAATGTCCTCCGACTCCTGTACCTCTGTGGCGCTTTGGGAAGGGTAATCACAGGTATCTGATGGTTAGAAGGCATCGCCTTCTGGGGGCTTCTCAGAGCCTGCTGGCCTCAGGGGCGCAGTGCTTCCAGCCACCAAATGGTGCTGAAATCTTTGCTTTCTGATGAGCAGTTCGTTCTGAAGGTTAAGGGACCGAATGAGGGTCTGTGCCCACAGTTGCCAGCTCATGACTTGCTCCCCTTGTGTCTGCGTGTCCACCTGGAGCAGGGGGTGGGGGGGTGCGTGTGNGAGGTGCTTTGGGCCAAAGGCTCAGAGACCATGCTAACTATCTCTAAGGGAAACAGCAGCTGCTCTCTGAGCCCGATCTCTAGATTGGGTTTACATGGAACCTTCGGGAGTTCCATCAGCGTCGGCAGCAAAATACCCTAAAATAGGGCACAGGGGCTTCCGAATGTGTCATGTCAGTGCTGGTCCATGTGGTGCTGCAAGAACAATTTTTGTGGTGTTTTGTGTGTTTGCCTTGAGCAGAAATGCCAAGGCGTTGAGATAATAAGATGGTAATGATTGACCTTGTTCTGCTCTTTTATTTGTGTTAAAAAGAAAAAAGCCGGGGGTCAGAACACGGTAGGCTGATTAATACCAGTGTGTTTTATCACACTGTTCGCCATTAGCTTGTGCCAGTCCTTCTCTCCTCAGGGATAAAGAGCCAAAATGTCAGTGTGACCAGAAAACCTGTTCCTTTCCATCCTCATGGGAGAGGGGGTGGTGCTTCTCCCCGGAGGCTCGCGGGCGCCCCTGGAGGCGAGCCCCGGTTCTGCCCGGCGTGTGGCACCCTGCCCTGCCCTCGCCTGAACCCCCTTCAGCCTTGCGCTTGTTGCCCACTCCCTTCTCCCTCCCGCCCTCCGCCTCCGCCTAGATGGCCAGGATCGTGATCAGCACATTAAAGTGCCTTGGGGTCTTAGTGTGAAAAGTGCTACCTGGTCATTGTGAAAAGAGGAAATGCTAATAATAAAAACGCAGCTCCTGATCTTCGTTCTAACGTGCGGAGTATCGCTGGTACACGGCGTGAGGCTTGACTTGTCTGAACACTTGCACTACGAGGCCCTCCCAACAAACTGAAAAGTGAGTGCCACACAGAATTCTCCCCGCATCGGATCACTTCGGCCTCCCCAGAAGGAGCGCTGACTGTCTGGACGCAGCGGCGGGAGGTCCGGAGGCCGCTCCCCGGCACCGGGGCTGCTCCCCCGGGTCGAATGAGCTCCTAGTACCCACCTTAGCAGTGGCCATCCAGCTGGTCCCTCCTCGGGCCCCGCTGAGATCTCAGGCCGGCCCGGGACCCCGCTGCCGCAGGGGCGGACCTCGGCCACGGGGAAGGCCGCTGTGGAAGAGCTGCAGAGAGCCCCCC
>NW_027531901.1:1165672-1175877 GCF_008692635.1 Crocuta crocuta
GAAATATTTATGGGGGACTCCAAGCTCTTTGGTCTCTGGACTGGGAATATTTGGCCAGTGTCTTGTGCGGCCACGGTGAGACGGGTGTGCCAGCCCCTTACCACAGGCTGGCGTTTCTGCCTGTACCTTGACCTTCCACAGCTGCTGACCTCTGCCGCTCCCTCAGGGTCTGCGGCTGGCGGCGGAGAGACACTGTGGCCTTGAGGGGGCGCGCCTGCGGGCTGGGCTCAGCCTGGAGCAGCCCCACTCTTGGAATATGAGCATTGCCGTCACCTGTGCTCCCTGCGTCACCCCTGGGAGCAGGTAAGCGTCACACCGGAAGCTGTCCCTGCTCACTCCTGCACAGCCTCGCCCTGTGTGCCCCTAGCTCCCCGGGGCACACACTGCAGTTCATCCTGCCGGTCGTGCTCAGGGGGCCTCACCGCTGGCCTGGAACCTGGGCTCCCGTCGGCCTCCATCCCTGCCTCTCAGGCCAGCCTCCCCTCCAGGGACCAGCCCGCAGGTCGTTGAAGAAGACCGAGTGCATGAACTGAGCTTCAGTGTGGACCCTGTATAATTTGGGGTGTGCAGGGGGGTGTGGTGAGTGGACTTCTCTTTAGTGTCCCTGAACTTGCCACTATGGCCTTCGGGCAGGTCAGCCCCTGAGTGCAGAGAGCCTCTAGGGGTCACTGTGGCCTAATGCCACACTGCAAGACTCGAGTCTGTTGTGTCTCCGTCCAGCACAGAACTCGCCTGTAGCTCTGGAAGCCACGAGTGTGCGGTCAGCTTCAGACGTCAGGCTCCAGGCTCTCAGGCCAGAGGAAACAGACGCCGTCTTGTCTGGTGGGCCCCGTGTTTGACTCATCAGAAGATGAGCTTCCCCCCCAACTTTACTTTGAAAAATGTCCTTGCAGTCAAGTCGAAGGGAGAGTAACGAATGCCCTCTCCCTCGATATTTTGTCTCATTTGCTTTCTCTTTTTCTTGAACCATTTGGAAGTAATTCTTTGGGGCGCCTGGGTGACTCAGTCGGTTATGTATCCTGGCTTCCGCTCAAGTCATAATCTCACGATCTGTGGGTTCGAGCCCCGCATCGGGCTCTGTGCTGACAGCTCGGAGCCTGGAGCCTGTTTCGGATTCTGTGCCTCCCTCTCTCTGCCCTTCCCCTGCTCGCTCTCTATTTCCCTTTGTCTCTCAAAAATAAATAAACATTAAACAAATAAATGAAAGTAATTCTTTGGTTAAAAAAAGAAGTTGTGGACATGACACTTTATTCTTTAATACCTTGACCTGTATTGCTTAAGAATAAAGACATTCCCCCTATATTTCCAGAATACTATTACCACATCTAAGAAAATTATCAAGAATTCAGTCTCATCTAAGGCACGGTGTCTTTTAACATTTTCCTAGGTTTTCTCCAAAAGTCTTATACTTTGTTTTTGGATATCCAGGTCTCAGTCAAGGTTTGATTATTGTATTTTGTTTTCATGTCTAGTCTGTTAATCTAGAACATTCTTCCCAGTAAGTTTCAAAAATACACAGATTCTCCAATACCTCCCTTGAAGATTTTGACTCAGTAGGTCAGATGCAAGGCTGGAACCTCTCTCTCTAGAGAGAGACCTCCAGTGAGTTGTGACCCTGGAGCCCCAGACCTCCAACGAGGTCTGCTGGCGGGCCCAGCTCAGGGCGGCTGCACTCGGACGCGTTCTGTAAGCTCCCATGGTTCCGGCCGCCATCCGCCAGGTGCTGGGCCATGCTGTCGGTGCTTCATCATGAGTCTTAAACTGGAGCAGCCGTGCTGCCTCGCTGTACATGTGCTTTGCCTACTGGTGGAGTCTGAAGATGAGCATGAGCGTTTGGACTCAGAATTTGGGCTCAAAGCTCCGACAGGCTAATTTCCACACACCTGTTGACCTCTTCAGGGCTATAGGGTTCAAGGTGAAGGACATCTTCTGGGATCCCCAGCATTTCTTCCAGACTCACCCCTAGTTTGGCCTACACCTCCTCTAGCCGCAGTATTTTACCCCATTGCAAGCCTTTGTACCTAGTCAGGAGCTTGGCCCAGAACTCCCAGTATGTAGAACGGTGCTCTTGGTGGCTACTTCACAAGCTACTGTGAAGATTAAGTTCTCTTAAGAGAGTGTGAACGGTGGAGAAGGGCCAGGGTGGGGGGAGAGAGAGGAAGAGAATCCTAAGCAGGCTCACACTCAGTGTGGATCCCACAACCCTGGGATCATGACCTGAGCTGGAATCAAGAGTCAAATGGTCAACCTACTGAGTCCCTGAGGGGCCCCTAGAAGTCTATACTTTATAAAGAAGAAACAGTGGCGATTCTGATGATTCTCCAAGATTTGGAACCAGACCATGCTCCATTTTGCTGCCACCCTCCCCCAACACATGTTCCCTAGACAGGAATCCTCTGGAAAGGTGGTCTATGAGCTCATGAATATCAAGGGAAAACTCTTCCATCGCTTTGGGTCCCCAGGTACCCAATTTCCTTTATTATTGAGCTTCATAACATTAAGCTGAAACTTTGCCTGTGAGTTGCTCATCAGTGGCAGGCCCCAGTGGCCATCCCAGGCTACACAGGGCTGGCCGGCACCTGCTTTCAGCTGATGGTCCTTTAGAGATAGGAAGCTCGTTACCCTCAGGCATTTGTGGATTTCAGAACTGCCACCATCACGATGGCCTTATGATGTGGCAGCCACGTCTGGGCAAAGCGTCAGAGGTGGTGATAGCAGTGCTGAATTGAGTGCTCCCTGTACTGTTGGTCTGTATGGGACTTGCTCCAGCCATCTCTCCTCCAGGACTTTTCCACGTGGTCTCCTGTCATGTGGTCTCCTGTCACGTCACTTTCCCATCACACACAGTCAAGTTTTGGAACACAAATGTGGGGTTATGGGCACGGCCTGCTGTGAAGATTTCGCTTCAGTATGGTTTCTACCCATCTGAAGTGAGTTCTCACTCCTGATGATCTTCATTTGGCCATCTGACACGTTAGCTCTGCTGCTCAGCTTTGAGATTGCAGATTGGACAGGGAGCCGTCAGCGTGCCTGTTAAAAACATTGAAGGAGACAGAGCCAAGGAAGATCCCTTTGGTAAACATTTTATACAGCAGCCTTCACACACTCACCCAATAGGATTCAAATGATAATAATGTGTTCTGATGTTTCCTAAGTTCAGTTCTCTTCTATTTCTTTCAAGGGGAAAGCACTAAATTGGTTGTACAAGGCAGCCACTCCGGGACGTTGAGTGCCCATGAACCCTCTGGAAGCACACAGCATGGCTGGGCCAGCTCTCGGGACAACTGCTGTGTGCAGGGAGCCGCACTGGGTCCTCATCCCATCTTCACACCTACCCACCGGGCAGCCTTCTGCGACTGACCTCATTCATCCTAAATCAGGTTCCTCATCTGGGAACAGGGGGAGGGTGACGGGCAGCACTGTCTGAGGACTGGATAAGCTAACAGGTACCTTGGGCAAGCCTTTAATAAATGGTAGCCGGTTCCTGTTCTCAGTGACCACAGACAATGTGTCCCCCCAAACTCATTCCTTGAAATCCTATCCCCAGGTGCAGTGGTATGAGGAGGTGGAGCCTTTGGAGGGTGACCAGCTCTGCGCTCATGAATGGGATTAGGGCCCTAATGAAAGGGACTCCAGAGAGGTCCTCGGCGCCTCGGTCACGTGAGGACCCTGCAGAATGAATGCCGAAGCGGAAAGTGGGCTCTCACCAGACACGGAGTCTGCCAGCACCTTGGTCTTGGGCTCCCCAGCCTCCAGAACTGTGAGAATTTCTTCTGTTTGTAAAGCACCCAGTCTGTGGGGTTTTGTGACAGCAGCCTGAACCAGCCAAGACTGACGGACGAAGGTCATCCTGCCCTGAGAAGGTGAAGGGCAGAGCCCCACGTTAATGTGGCGCTGCGCCCTGGGCCAGGTGGAAGCAGCTCTGCCCCGCCCCGGTCCTGAGCCACCACACCAGCTCTTTGTGTCACTGCTTTGCAGTCTGTAAAGTGCTTTCGCGTCAGAACTTAGGCCACCGTTCGAGTAGCTGCTCTTCATCCCATTTCACAAATGAGCGAACAAGCTCCAGGAGTGTAGGACTCAGGAAGGTTTTCTGGCTCTCAGCCTACCCGCGTGCCCTCCGCCCCCAAGGTTGTTGCAGTTCTTTTAATCTGCCCTGTAATTCGGCCGTGGATGCATTTACTCGTCTTAGCCCTACGAGGCCCCGATGACTTCCTAGAAGCAGACTCCTTTTTCTGGGGCCTCCAGGGGGTTCTGCAAACAGTACATGCTCGAAAGATGTTTTGCAGTTACCAACAACTCAGAAAAGTTGAGACAATCCGCTTGGGTCCCAGGGTGCTCATCGTCTCTGCGGGGGACCTGGAAGGGGGGAGTAGGGCGCGGCTGGGGGTCAGTCCGTCCCCCAAGCGGGGGCCAGTCCGACCAGATGAGGACGGCTGTGGGGGAGGCAGCTCAGAGGAGGCAGGGAGGCACAGGTACTGGTGTCCCGCCCTGGCCCTGTGCTTGGGGCCCGGCTGGACTGAGCAGGGTGGAGCAGGGCCCTGTGTCTCCGAGGACCTCACGCTTGGGTACTGAGCACCGCTTCCGGCAGGCGGGGGGCCCAGGGCACTTTCCCCACAGCACCCTTCTTCAGGCTCTGCAGCGCCTGCTGTCTGCCCTGAGGCAGCCCGCCCTGGGGAAGCAGAGCTAAACTTGGGCCTTCCAGCTGCGCGGGTGTGGAGTCCCGCCCTTCTCCTCCCCCGAACCTGGGTCCCCGTGTTATTTCCAACTCCTCCCTCCCCCCCACTCAGCCCTGGTTTCCTTCACAGGCCGTGAATGGAGCTGTCCTGCCTCCGGTCCTGGGCCTTTCCACCCAAAAGATCTCTAAGGCTATAAGCGGAGTGAAGGGAAGGGTAGGCAGTGGCTTTGACTTTGCTGAGCTTCCGCCAGTTCCCCAAGGCCAGGGCACAGCTGGGGCCCGAGGCCACCAGGCAGAACAAGCGTTTTCCATCCCTGCCGCCCGCTACACCAGGCGCCTGACTTCTCCCACTGGCCTCCTGCGTCATAGGCTTTGTGCCCCCGCCTCTCTCTGCCCGTCACTTCAGAGGGAGCCTTTAATCCCTTGCCCTCCAGTACCATCCAGTCCGGGCAGCGGGCTCCAGGGCAACATGATGTGCGTGTGCTCCCTTTCCCTCCCTGCGTGCGGCCCAAACACACAGACCACGGCGCTCCCCAGGATGGACGCGCCTCTCACTCCCCCATCACTGTGGCCCTGCCACCCCGCCTCCCGGGTCCCCAGGCTAAGGCTCAGGCCCTTCTGTGCTCTGGCTCCTGTGTGTACTTGCATAGGACTTTAGGCGAGCCGCGTCTCCCCCTCCTGGTCCCCCTCTCGGTGGGGTGAGGGTTGGGCCAGATGCTCTCCATGGTCCCTCCCTGTTTGGTGTCTGAACTGTGCTGGGTGGAGGACTCCTTCAAGAAAGGCAGCCTGCGGCAGCCGGGGCTTTGGGGAGGCTGGGGGCTGCCGTGGGTAAGTGGGCTGAGGGGCCTCTGAGGAGGTGTGAATGAGGGAGGCAGAGCCGGCCGGTGAGGACAGCCCTGTCCCGGCCCTATCTCCCGTCCCCGACACCCTCTCCACACCCAGGCCCTGATAAGCAGGTGTGAGCCACAGCCACCTTGTGACAGGCCCTTCAGCAGGGAGGGGATGGCGGGGGTCCACTCCACTTCGGATTTCAGACGTCAGCATCTCGCTCCCCCCGTCCCGCCCCCCATTTCCCTGCCTGACTGGACAGGCCCAGCTAACTGGAGTCCTCCTGACACTGTGACCCTGTCCTGTTTGTGAGGCCACAGCCTCCTCGGGGTGGTAGGGGACAGACCCCGCCCTGTCCTGCGGCTAAGTGCTGAGGCCTGGCCACCCCCTGTCGATCGCAGGGCGCGCCTCCTGTGTCTTCTCGTCCCGTTTCCTCCAATCCCTGTGGCCGCCAGCTTTCAGTCGTGCTCCCTCAACCTTGGCTTTGAGGTCACTGCTCCGTCCGGCCCCCACTGGTGGGGGTGGTGAAGGCCAAGGCCAGCAACCCCTAATTTCTACATTTGTGGGCACAGGGCTTGGGGCTCCAGGCCCCAAGGGGGCTGAGAAGGCAAATAGGACTGGGCAGGGGCCACAGGGAAGCTCCAAGGAGGAGGGACTGTGCACGCCCCCAAACCCAAGGCGCTAGACCACCTTCTACTTTCTCAAAGGCTTGCTCCCGAGTTCACACCTGAAGATTATTTTGATTCTCAGGCTGCAGCGGGTTCTGTGCCAGGCAGCCCATCCGCGTGTGTTTGTGTGAAGTGTGCTTGCTCTCTAACACTGGCTAAGAGCACAGGCTCGGGAACCGGGCAGACGGGCCTGGGGTTGGGTCCCTGCTCTGCTGTCTTAACAGGTAGGGAGCTTGGGCAAACTGCATAACACACCTGTCGGACTAATCTAAGTATTGAGTTAATGCATGTAAAGTATTTGAACAGTGCCCAGCGCAGAGTAAGCGGCATGTAATTGCTGGCCATTGTTATGATGTATGTACCTTTTAGCATAATTTCAAACTTGCAGAAAAGTCGCAGGTAATTCCCATATATCATTCATATGTTATTCATATTTTGCCCATTTATTTTATTCTCTCTGTGCATTTGTGTATATATCATACCCTCTACATTCGATACACACTTTTTTTTTTCTGAATCACGTGAGAGGAAGTTGAAGACACTGGGCCTTTTTAGTCTGAAATAACTCAGAGTGTACTGGTGAGGGCAAGAATATCCTTTTAAAAACCATAGTACAGTTATCAAAAGCAGAAACTTTAAAATTGATATAATGATGTTGCTCAAATTCTGTGTTGCTCTTTCCTCATTGTCAGTTTTAGGTTATACATTCTGGCAAGATCGCCGTGAAGGTGACACTGTGTCTTTCTCAGAGCACCACATGGGGAGGCTCCCAGCGTCCGGTTTCCCATTTGTTAGAGGGGTTGACTTTGGTCACTTGGTTTAGGTGGTATGCACCAAATTCTCCCTGAGTACAACTGTTATTTTCTCTTTGCAAATAAAAAGTAATTGTGAGAGATACTTTCACCCACTACTTTTCATCCATTGGTGATTTTCGACTCCATCGTTCCTTCCAAAGTCACTAACCATTCAAACTGGTTCCTGTGTCTTTTGGCATTTTGCCTGTCTTTGAGCACTTGCTTACCTTTTTTTTTTTTTTTAATTTGCAAGAGGGAGAGAGGGAGAGAGAGAGCAAGCTTGAGAAAGGGGCAGAGGAGAGAGAGAGAATCCCAAGCAGTCTCCACGATCAGTACGGAGCCTGACATGACACTCGATCCCACAACCCTGGGATCATGACCTGAGTCAAAGTTGAGAGTCAGATGCTCAACCAACTTAGCCACCCAGGCACCTCAGCTTACCTTCTGACGCTAGATGCTCCAGGCTCATCTTGTATTTTCTCTGGTCTAGCAATGAATCAGGCCACTCCACCGAGGAGTCTTGTTTCCTTTTAATGGATAATGGTATTTAGAAACCAAGATTTGGGTGCTGTGTGTGCTCAGTGACACTGGTGTGTTACTGTTTCTGGTTAGGCGTTTTTATCATGTGTTCCCTTGGATGAGTTGGTGGGAGAGCGCTGAGGAAGCTGCATGTTAGAGATGGAAGGGAAAGGAGCGAGATGGCTTGGAGAGAGTCCCTCTGCCTCTCTAACTCTCTGGGTCTTGGCTGCCTTCTTTTTCCTTCTTTCCCTCTTCATCATGACCTCATCTCCCCTTTCGTGGTCAGAATTCCTCTCGAGATTCCAGCTGTGGGAACCTCTGAAACCATTTCCCCAGCTACGTGTGTGATATCAGAAGCAGACAACTATGTGACCTTTGTGTGTGAACAGCCAAAGGCAAAGATAATTTATGAGAAAGTTTTTGCTTAGAACAGTCCAGTGACAAGGTGATTGGGGAAGACACATTTGGAAGATTTCCACCTGGAAACTTTCCTTTCTTCCTGCATGAAAAGCACTCGGACCGAAGCTTGTGCTGAGCCAGGGAGGGCGCTGTTGGAGAGCTGCTCTCTGAAACGCCTGCTCAAGGCCCTGGGGCCACAGGGAAGATTAACTGCCCAGGGCAGCCCACTTTGCTGTGGTCACAGGTAGCAGGTACCGGTAGAATTGAAAGGAAAATGCCTTGGAGTCCAGTGAAGGCCACTTGACTGGCTTTCTCGGTTATGCAAATGTAGAGTGAGTGGGCAGCCGGTCCCCCACTTAGGAGTTAGTTAACTGCTTTGAGACTAGATCCAAGTTTTGCCCTGGTACACAACGCTGGGCCCCGGAGGAAAGGCATCGATTTACAGAAGAAGCACAAGCTTCCAGAAGGGAAGAAAATGTCCAGCTGCTCCTTCTTGAGGTGGGAAGAGAAGGCGATCTGTTGTGGCAGCAGGCCTTGGGCCACAGCCTTCTGAAATGAAATTATCCCGAGGACAGCCGGAGTCTGGGTGGCGAGTGAGGTTTCCAGTAAGAGCCTGCCTGTGTTTCATGGGGTAGGGCTGACTTCAGCATGGAGAGGAGCGTCTGTCAGGAGTTTAGAAGCGCTGCCATGCTGAGGGGCTGCCTGTGCTCTCAACTGGGGACTGGGGCTGTTTACCGACAGGACTGTCACCTGGAGGGGAGTCAAAGTAGGGGGGCCCCCACCAAGCTCCCCTTGACTTTGAGGAATGGTACTGAGTTCCAGTAGCCTGGGCTGGACCCTGTGAGGCATCTGAGCATCTTCAGCAGCGATGTGGCAACGCTGTGGACCCCAAATCCCATTTTGTCTTTTAAACAATTCAAGCGGAAGGCAACGCTTCTTCAAGAGGGGCCATGTCATGTAAATTCTTGATTGGCCGATAGAAGAAATTGAAAGCAGCCTGAGGCCACCTCGGTGCTCTGTGCTCGGGGACAGTTCAGACACAGGGGGCGGTTCATACAGGTGCATTCACAGGGGCCAGAGGAGCCGACGGTTTCCCATCACTGGTGATGTGTGACTGTCTCAAGCAGGGACCAGGATCCAGGACAGATCCAGGACAGAATCAGGGAAGACGGGGCCAAGAATGAACTCCTAGGCCCCCAGTGAGGCACCTGTCCTACTTGCCAAGTGCTAACTGGGGCAGATGGAGGAGGCCTGAGAGCCAGCTGAGGAGGGGACCCGAAGAGGCTCCCGTAGAATCTTCCACACTGTCCTCACCAGAGGCCAGAGAAGCCTCCTCACCTGCTCTTGGGTGCTCTTACAGTTTTCCATCCTGACCAGCTCGCAGATTGCTCACTCCCCACAGTCCCCAGCCTGCGTCAAGCTGCCAGCGCCTGAGGTCTCCATTCACTCTTGCCTCCTGCCAAACTCTGCAGCAGCGGGGGGCGGGGGCGCAGTAAAGGAAGACTTACTGACGTAAACCCACTGAGCCGCCAGACCCTCCCCCAAATAATACAAGGTGCAGACCGGAAGCCTCTTGGACAGCTCCGCGATGCCCAGGGGCACGGCTGACTCCTTTCCTGGGGGGGACGGGCCGTCTTCCCTTCTGGAAGGGGCTGCATTCCTTCTACGTGGAGACCTTCACGTGCGCCCCTCCCTTTGCCTGGAGGTCCCCATCTCAGGAAGACAAAAATGCCACATCTTCGGGTCGGGGTCTGCCCGGCTCCACCGCCCGGATGGAATTAGTACTCCCCCCAACCCCCAGCAACACCCAGCTTTGTGGGTTGTGAGGTTAACGTCCATGTCCTCAGCTTGACTGTGGGGCCCATGAGGACAGAGGCCTTGTCTGCTTCTGCTCGTCATTCGAACCCCAGAATCGGTAAGATGCTCAGTGCGCGTTTGCTACAGGAGGAATGGACACTTGTCACAGCTTGCAGGGCTGGTCCTGTGTGTGGGCTGACCTCATTCCGTGGGAGGAGGTGAGGAAGGGGAGACCCCTTGGCTCTGAGGCCCCCTGACACTCACTCCTGGTTTTGCTCGGCCCTTCCGTCTCCCACAGACACGGCAGTGTCCATGGCTGCTCGTCACGGCCCCGGGGGGTGGGCACAGGCTTCATGGTGAGGCTCTCCCGGGGCCGGGTGCTCCTCAGCTGGGACCCGGGGGCTGAGAAATGGGCCCCGTGTGGCCGGGGCCTGGCAGCAGGTGCACGGTGAGGACAGCTCTGAGGTGGCGGGTCGGCCTCCGGGGAGGGGGGCGAGAGCAGGGGCGGGGCAGGCCCGGCCGGGC
>NW_027531901.1:1176972-1182218 GCF_008692635.1 Crocuta crocuta
CCCCCTGACCCCCCTGTCTTCCTGCCCTGGCTCCAGCCCCTCAGCTCAAGCAGCCTCGCCAGCCAGCGCCCTGGCGGGCGGGACTCAGGCCTGCTGGGCCTTCTCTGGGCGTCTCCCCCTCACCCCATGACCCTGGCTCTGGCCCCAGACCCGAGCGGGCTGCCTTCCCGCCACTCCTGTCCAGCCCCCCGTCTGGGGGAGGGGGCCTGGCTTTCGGTGAGTGCCGGCTCCTGGTGGCCTGGAGGCCCAGCTCTGGAGCTGAGCCGAGGAGAGGGCCGGGGCAGGAGGGGAAGGGGGAGGGTGTGCCGAGCCTCAGGGGGCCGGGCGGCACCCTGCACGGCCGTAGGGCTTTCCTCAGCCCCCCAGGGGCAGGTGGTCCCGTCCACGGTCATCCATCCTCCAGCTCTTCCTTAGACTCCTCCCCGTTCCCGAGGCCCCTCTCATGGGGTGCCGAGGAGCTGGCCCTTGGCCGTGCTTCGGTGTTGTGTGTGATCACAGTCCCGGGGTGTGGCCGTGAGGTGCCCCCGGGTGGAGGGAGGGACCTCAGGGCCATGTGTCAGTACACGGAACAAGTCACAAAACCGCCGGAGGGCCTCCGGATAACCCCAGTCACTACAGAGAAAACCCGGGCTCTGAGGAGGGCGAAGGCATTGAGCAGAGCAAGTTGCTCAGGGTTGGTTAGGGACAAGACTCGTGCTCACCACGCTAGGCTTTTATTGAGTGCTTACTCTGTACCGGGGACGGCTGTAAACTCTCCACACATCCTAATTTACCCCGCCCTCACGTTCCTGTCATGCCCATCTCACAGATGAGGAAACCGGAGACCAGACTCCAGACCACGCAGCAAGGCCATGTGGAGCCTCAGGACCTGGCCACCTGCACGGGGCTTCGCTCCTCCAGACAAGGATGCCAGTATCTAGAGTGTCTGTTGAGAGCTCCTTACCCACCGAGGCAGACGTTCTACCACAGAAGAGACAAGCACCAGTAAGCCCACGAAGAGTTACTCCACAGGTCAGTCATCAGGGACGTGCAAATTAAAATTACAGGCCACCCGCTCCAACAGCCAACGTTAAAGAGAAAAATAAAAAGACTGGCAATACCAAATGATGGTGTGGGCACAGACACGGAGCACCTGGAACTCTCGATTGCTGGTAGGGATGAAAATACGAGCACGCGCTGTGGAAAGAGTCTGCTACCTTGTAGACTTGAACACACACTAATCACAGGACCCCAGAACTCAATTTCTAAGTATTTACCCAAGAGATTAAAAAAATGTGTCCATGCAGGAACTTGGATACAAATGTCCAGAGCAACTTTATTCATGATAACAAAACACGGTAAACATCCCAAATGTTTACACCGGCTCTTGAACGCGAAGTACCCTGTGGTTTACCCATGTGATGGATTACCGGTCAAGGAAATGGAGCTAACACAGGCAGGATGGAGGAGGCTGAGTGACAGCCGCCGGATGCGACAGTGAACGTGCGGTATTACCCTTTTATACGAACACTCCAGAAAAGCCGGTCTGTACGAACAGAAAACGGCTCAGTGGTTGCCAGAGCCTAGGGTGGGGCACCTTCTTGGCCCGATGGAAATATTGGAAATATTCGATATATTGACTTGGGTCGTGGCTCTACTGCTTATGCATTTGTTCAGCTCATCAGACCATGCATTTAAATGGGTGAATTTTATTATAAATTATACCCTGAACCTGATTTAGGTATAAAAACAGTGGGCTGCAGCGGGTAGAAAATAGGATGATCTTGGCTGCTTCCCTGCAAATGGGGCAGAAGAGACCTGAAGGAATGGAGAGCCACGCTGCTCTCCGGGAGAAGAGGGTGACAGGCAGGGGACGGTCCGAGCTGACGTCCCAGGGCGAGGCACGCTCAGCCTTGCTGGGGAACTGGCAAGAGCGGTGTGGCTGACGGGGAGGAAGAGACACAGTGTGGATGGCTTTGACAGGCACTGGGGAGCAGGGGTGTGTTGTGGAGGGCTGCCTAGGGCTCAGGCTGTATGTTGTCCGAGTGCAAGGGGTCCCTGGGGGCCTCTGTGCCGTGCATCCGTGTGACCCGACCGGCTGCTGTGTGGGGAACAGTCTGGGGCCAAGACCAGCTGGGAGGCTCTTGTAAGAGTCCAGGCAAGAGCCGACAGTGCTCGAGCTTGACAGTGTGGTGGCAGTGGGGGTGTGAGGGTGTTGGATTGTGGTCCATTTCAAAGATACGGCCAACAGGATTTCCTACTGGGTTGGATGTGGGGTGGGGGCGGCCGGAGGACGCCAAGGGTTTTGGCCTGAGCAGCTGGAAACCCAGCCATCCCCGCCCCTATCCTCCACCCCGTGGGGACTGATTTCACTGTCGCCCGTGTCCTGTGGCCGAAGTCAAGACAGAGGCCGAGGCGAGGGGCTCGGCCCTGCTGCTGGCTCTGGGGTGCGGGGGTGGGCGGCTGCTAATTCGATTACTCTCTATTTATTAGCCTTATTGGCTTCTGTCATTTCCTCGTTGCCTGCTGTCTGAGCAGGGACTGTCCGTGTGATGGACTGACGCAGGATGCAGCAGCCCAATTACCCCTGCGATGCCGGCCTCTCTTCTTGCTCAAGGCCTCCCGGCCCTCAGCGGCCCCGCAGCTGAGCACGCTGAACCGGCCTGGTGCCCGGCATCCCAGGAAGAGGGGGTGCAGCCTGAGAGGGTGGGGTGGGCGGCAGACAGATGGCCCCCCGGAGACGTAGAGCCAGGAGCACACGCGGAGGCGAGCTCGGCCCCTGGCCACTTGCATCCACAGTCCTGCTCTGCTCCCTGAGGCTCTGCCCAGAGGCTGGCACGGAGCAGGGCAGGGGCCCAGGCCACCCCGCCCGCGCGGCCAGCCCGCATCCAGGGAGGGGGCTCTGTCTCCCGTGCACGCCTCCCTGGGACCCGAGCCAGGCTGTCTGTCCCCAGAGGCTGGATGACGGGCTTTTCTCTCCGGCAGCAGGTGCCTGGCAGCCGCCCGGGGACGCCAGCCCCATGAGCTGGCATGGCAGGAAGTGCTTGTCGGGGTGACCGCCATACGTGCTGGGCTCCAGCCGGCCCAGCCCCCAGTCCCGCTGTTCCGGCCGGCCTGGGACACCTGCCGGAGAGCGGGGTCCCTGCGTCCCCCGGGCCCCCTGGGCCCCCCGGGCCCCCAGACAGGACGTGGCAGCACCAGCCTCTGAGCGCAGTATCTGAGCACAGTCCCTTGGCCGCCCTCTGGCCTGTCTGCTGCCTCTGTCCTGGGAATATCCTGAGGCCCCCGGGGAAGGAGGGGACAGGAAGCCCGGGCACATTTCTGGGGTTTCAGTCACCTTCCTGATGCCGCGCTGCTGCTGCCAGGGCGGAGACCCAGATTACAACACCCCATGTGTGCCTGTGTGTGGATCGCACGTGTCCCCGCATAGCTGAGGAGGTCAGATGGCCCTGGGCCTGGCCTCCCAGGGGACCGAGGAGTGGCGGCAGGACTGCCTGTGAGGAAGGGCCAGGGGGCGCCGGGGCCGGNCCTTCCCTGGGCATCCGTCCCTCTGAGCCGCCCGCTGCTGGACCCCGGCCTCCCCCACGCGGCTTGCTGGCAGCTGTGGCCCCACCCGGGCCTCCCTGCAGAGGAGCCAGGCGGAGGCCGCCTCGGGCAGCCGGGGAAGACCCCACACGAGGGCCCGGGGGCCCCAGAGGCCAAGCCTGGGCTTTGAGACCGCTGGCGAGGCCTCCGTGTGGGCCCCGTCCGCGTGGTCGTGTCCCGGGCCCGCCAGAGACGGACTGGCCCTTCCCAGTGCAGGGCGGGGGGGCGTCCCAGCCTCTCTCCCCCCACCGGCCCCTGCTGGGCTCCCGCCAGGCCCGCGACGGCGCTGGGCCCGGCCGCACGGGGAGGACGCCAGCCGGGAGCCCTGCCCTCAGGTCGTCCTCACTGTTTTCACGGGGGCTTCGGGCAAGCGCCGCGTCTGCAGCCCTGCCCACTGTCCGCAGGGGCGCCGGCCCGAGGCGGCTGTCTGTCCGGGAGGCCGGTGCGCAGACAGCGCTCACCCTTCCGCACAGGAGACCCGCTGTTTCAAGTCCTGACGCTGTTCTTAGACCCGCGGCCGCGGCCGGGGTGTGGCCTGCGCTCTCTGCAAAGCCTGGGTGTCTCTGGGGAAAGACAACAAGGGCACAGGACGTGGGGGTGGCCAGCTCCTGCCCGGGTTTTGACCGCGGGACCCATACCGAGGGCTTCAGGTCACCTGTGTGTCTCATAGGCAGGTGGCCTTCAAGGGACTGGGACCCCACAGTCACATCGAGGATATAAACAGGGCTCCAGGGAAGTGGAGGCCCAAGGAGGCTCTGCGTGTCTCAGTGGAAGGAACTGACGGGTGGTGTTTCCAGGGCCCTGCGGCCCTTCGCTGGGGGGCCTGTGTGCGGCTGCCGCCTCTTCCCCGGTGTGCAGGGGCCTCGGGGACTGGGAGTCTGCCGGGGACACGGACGTCAGGGCCTCGCTGATAGAGCTCAGGGTCCGAGAAAGCTCCGGTGGACGGGTGATGGGGCCGGACCCTGCCTGGGACGGAGGGGCGTCGCGGGCCCCCATGTGGGGCAGCCGTGGCTGCGGGGGGAGCAGGGGCTCCGAGTGCTTCTCCAGAAGCAGAGGTGCTGGGCGGGGCCACCCCAGTGGGCCACCTGAGGGGTCGAGGGAGGGGCCTGGCAGGAAGAGGCGGTGGGTGGGCGAGGGCGGGGGTCACTGGGGCCCCTGGAGGAGAGGGCGGCTCTGGCGCCGCGGAGGCCGCAGGGAGAGGAGGCGCGGCCACCCCACACCGACCGCTCGTGGGACCGCCAGTCCGGGGACCCGGCTGTGGGCTGCAGTCTTGCCCAGGATCGAGCCAAACGGCCCCAGGGTCGACCCCGTTTCCATCCAGGGCCCGGCAGTTGTCTCCGCTGGACAGAGCTGAAAGGGACAGGCAGAGACAAAAACAGGCTGGACTTGATGCCACGGCGTCAGCTCGTCCCGTACGGGCTCTGCAGGTGTTTGCAATGAGGCGTGAAGCGCTGTGGCGCGAAGGACGGGTGGGGACGAGCGGCGGTCAGGGAAGGCTCCCAGCGGAGGTGAGGCTAGGACGAGGCCTGCGGTCCGAGTGCAGAGGCGGCCGGGGCCCTGGGCGGCGGGACCAGAAGGACCAGAAGCTGGAAGGCGGCGAGGACAGGGACCCGGGTCCCCGGGGCTCGGGGGACAGGCGGTCCCGGAGGCCGGCGGGGTTCGGCCCCGGGGGGGGGGCGTTG
>NW_027531901.1:1182263-1183675 GCF_008692635.1 Crocuta crocuta
GGAGGCGGCCTCGGGGGCCCCGGGGAGACGCAGGGGCCGGGGCGCAGCCGGACATGCCGGCCTGGGGCTCAGTGCGGGAAGCCGGGCGCCAGACAAAGACGGGACTCAAAGCTGGGCAGGGGCGCAGACGGGGTCCCCGCTCCCCTCCTGCAGGTGGGGAGGCCCAGCCGCAGGGCCGCACCTCGGGCAGGTGCGGGGGCAGCAGTGGGGAGCCGGGGGCGGGCAGGAGAGGAAGCNAGGGGCCGCCCTCCGGCTTCCAGGCCGGCTCAGGCTCCGCCCTCCAGGCTGGCAGGTCTCCGTTAGATTTGCATATGCTAAATAGGATTGTCAGCAGCTGAAGAGGCCCTGGGGGTAACTGGGCTAGAAAAGTATTTTTCCCTGAAAAGGCCTTCTCACAAGACCTGTGCACAGCCTGGACCCTGCCCCGGACCGTCCCGCGGGCCCGTCCCGCACGGCGCCCTCTCCCAAGGAGGCCCGCCGTCCAGTCCCTTCCCAGGGCGGGAACAGACCCCCGGGGCTCCTTCCCGGCACCGGCCCGCCAAGCCCTGGCCGCCCCGTCGCGAGAGGCGCTGGGCACCACCCTGCAGATGCCCCTCCCACACCCACACCCACACCCACGGTGAGGGCAGAAAGGTCTGGAAAGAGAGCCCCGGCCACGACAACAGCTTCCCTTCTGCGGACGGGCTGGGGCGCCACGCCTGACGCCTGTTCAGCTTCTCAGCCCCGACGGCCGCTGGGGGCTGCGCCTGGCGGGTTCGGGAGGGGGCGGGGGAGCGGGGCGCCAGGCCGCGCGGGGGGCTGCTCCCCCTGCGCCCCTCACCTAACGTTAATACTCTTGCAGAAGACCGGGCCCTCCTGGGAAGAACAGGCAAGCTCAGTGCCCAGGACCAGCCCTGGGACCCAGGCCATTCCCTTCTGGAAGCTTTTCACTTTTGTAGAAATGACCCCCAGCATGGCCTGCATAAAACCACGGGGGGCAAACAGGACCCTGGGGACAGCGGGAGGCCAGAGCGACCCCCGCTGACAAGAAGCCCTCTGCCCGACCCCTGCCTGAAGGGAGCCGGGGCCCACGCGGGGCCGGTGTGCACACGCCCGTGCGAGGGAAGGGGTCCGCCCTCCGGGCACTGCAGCCCGAGCAGCAGGGGAACCCCTTCTGGGCTTCACTTCTGCTTCGAGGACAGGGGACAGCAGCTCCACGGCACCCCTGTCGGGAGGCAAGAGAAGGCAGAGGGTGAGCTGCTGCCGCCGTCCACGGAAAAGACATCAGTTCTTTGCTCAAGTAAAAAAATATCAAATATAATAAATTTATGAAAGCCCATTCACAACATACACAGTCTCCGTTTTACACGGTGCCTCGGCAGCCGGGACGGCGTCGCCTCGCAGGGCCCCAGGCTGCTGCCCCGCCGGCGCGC
>NW_027531901.1:1183742-1189466 GCF_008692635.1 Crocuta crocuta
GGCTGGTGGCCCTGGTGACGCTGTCGTAGGAGGGCGGGAAGGCCGTGGAGGCGATGGAGGAGCTGGAGGGCGGGCCCGGGCGCAGCGGGAAGCTCTCGCTCATCACGGAGGCGATGAGGCCCTCCTGCTCGGGGGCGCCGTCCCCGGAGAGGCCGCTGCCGCCCGCCCGCTGGCGGAAGAGGAAGGAGGCGTGCTTCAGGGAGCGCTGCAGCAGGTGCCTGCGGAAGGCCCGCTGGATGACGGCGGCCGACACCTCCTCGTGCTTGCGCCGCAGCGTGGTGGTGATGGGCTCGTACGAGATCTTGGACGGGTTGGCCGCCATGAACTTCTCCTCCATCTGGATCTTCAGGGCGTCCATCTCCCCGGACTCACCCAGAACCCTCTTGGTGAAGGCGAAGAGGATGTCCATGCAGTGGATACGGTCCCCGCTCACCATGGGCAGGTCCATGTTGATGAGGCTTATCTGGTTCGGCTTGGCGATGCGCAGCGGCTCAGACAGGGCGTCGGCGAAGTCGGACAGGGCCGAATACTCGATGAACTGGGTGGCCTCCGGGTCGAACTTCTCCCAGATCTCGTAGAACATGTCGAAGTCGTCCTCGCTCAGGGGCTCGGTGCTCTCCTCCGTGGCCACGCTGAAGTTCTCCAGGATGATGGCGATGTACATGTTGACCACGATGAGGAAGGAGATGATGATGTAGGTGGTGAAGAAGAGGATGCCCACGGCTGGGCTCCCACAGTTCCCCCGGGAGCCGTTGCTGTTGGGCAGATTGGGGTCGCAGTAGGGGGGGCCCGTGTTGAGGATGGGGCTGAGGAGGCCGTCCCAGCCCGCCGACGTGGTGATCTGGAAGAGGCACAGCATGCTGTTGGCGAAGGTCTGGAAGTTGAACATGTCGTCGATGCCGGCCTCCCACTTGACGTAAGCGAAGTTGGCCATGCCGAAGATGGAGTAGATGAACATGACGAGGAAGAGCAGCAGCCCTATGTTGAAGAGGGCAGGCAGGGACATCATGAGGGCAAAGAGCAGCGTGCGGATGCCCTTGGCCCCTCGGATCAGCCTGAGGATGCGGCCGATTCGGGCCAGGCGGATGACTCGGAATAGCGTCGGGGAGAAGAAGTACTTCTGGATGATGTCTGAGAGCACAGTGCCTGCGGGAAACAACAGACGCCATGGCCGCCGTGCACCTCCGTCCTCCCTGTAGGCCCACGTCCCGGGAGGGGTCTCTGCACAGCAAGGGGCTAAGGAAAGGGGGCCGTTTCGGGAGGGCTGGGTCGACTGGGGCAAGCAAGGACCCTGCTCCCCCCACCTCTCATCTGTGATGCAGGAAATGAGGACCCACCGCACCCACGTCCTTTGCAAAGTGCCTTCCCAGCCCTCTCGCCCCTTAGTCTTCTGGGAATACCCACACAGCAGGGCTGGGCTGGGCCCCTCTTCTACATCCTGGGTTCTGGGTCGGAAGGGACTTGCCCAGGATCCGGGTGGCCTAGCCTGGCCCAGAACTCAGGCTCTCCAGCTCCTCACGACTCAAAGCGCGTTCCGAGGGCCAGGCCTGCCGTTTCCTCAGGGGTCACGGGAGTGTGGAGGCTCAGCTCCACCTCCAGACCCACCGCGTTCTAAGAAGCCCAGATGATTCACGTGCACGTTGAAGGGCAAGGAGGCTGGCGCAGAAGTCAGGGCTCTCCCCCACGCCACACCTGTCCCCCTCAGCCTCTCGGAGGCCGTTCCTTCTGACTAATAGGGAGGTTTGGAGTTTGAAGCGTGCAAGTTCTGGGAGAAAGAGTGAAATAAACTTGCTTTGCATTGGCCCACGGGACCTTTCCAGACTCGTCATGTAATGATGTCACTGGCTGACGTGTGTCATGTCCACCCACTTAGGCCTTCTGGTCACCCTGGGGGGCAAGCTGATACCATGATCCTCCTTTTCCAGAAGAGGAAACTGAGAAGAGACGTAACTCACTCATGTTGTCACCTAGTCAGTGGGACCCTGGGACCGACTCAGACACTCCGGCTCCAGCTGACCTGTGGACCGAGCCTCTGCGGCGCGGCACGGCCCAGGCCCAGGCCCAGAGCTGCGCCCCGCAGCCTCCGAGAGTGTCCCTCATTGACCCTTGCTGCTGCCGCATCCTGCGTTCTCTAAAGCTTCTCCTCAGTCCCACCAGCCGTGTTCACCCTCATTCCTGCCGGGGCCTCCCGGAGCCTTCCGGAGCATCTCCTGACCCCCACTTCCAGCTTCCAGCCATCCGTCGGCCCCTGCAGCTACGGCAGCCCCTGCCTTCACCCCTGCGTTCCCTGCTGAGCTCACCAAAGGCTAAGGCTGTGCATGGCAGAAAGAGGAAAGTCAGCCATCCCGCGGCAGGATTCCACGGGGCAGGGCTCAAGAGTTTGGGCTCTGAGCACAAGTGATGAAAGAAAAATGTTTTGATAAATTGGGACTTAATCAAAATGAAAATCTGTGCTTCGAGAGATGAGGATCAACAAAGGGACAAGACAATCCAGAGAACGGGAGACGATGTTTGCAAATCGCGTATCGGATAAGCTACCGGGATCCAGAATATATAAAGAACTCTTGCAACTCAACAATAAAACCGTGAATAAGCCAATTTAAAAAATAAGCCACGGATCTGAATAGACACTTCTCGTGCTATTTACCAAGACATACGACAGAAAAAGACCCATAACACAGGAAAAGGTGTTCGGCATCGTTAGTCATCAGGGAAACGCAAACCAAAACCTCAGCGCGGCTGTCACTTCATGGCCGAGGTGACTGCACAGACGCTAAAGGCAATAACAAGTGTTGGTGAGGATGAGTAACTGGAACCTTCTACACCATGACGGGAAGGTATAACGGTGAGCCTGCTCTGGAGAACAGCTTGGCCGTGTCTCACAGTTTAGCTCTGCGGTTCCCAGGGGCCGGGAGACGGGGACGGGCAGTGACTGCTAAAAGGGGACGGGCTTCCTTTCGGTGGCGAGGGAAATGGCCCAAAAGCAGGCATGGCGGTGATGCTTGCACAACTCTGTGAATATACTAAAAACTACGAAATCATATACTCTGCAGGGTAAATCTTATGGTATGCGAACTATATCTCAATAAAATTGTGACTTACAAAGGGCTCTGGGTCCTGAGATCAAAGAGGCACGGACGGGTGCCACGGTGTGAATGCTTGAACCCCTCACCAAATCGTGTTGAAATCCCAACTCCCAAGGGTGACGGTGTTCGGAGGTGAGGCTCTGGGAGGTGCTCCGGTCAGAGGGCAGAGCCCGCACAGGGGGATTAGCGCCTTCCGAGAGACCCCAGCGAGCTCCCCGGCCCCTTCCACTTGGTGAGGACACGCAGAGAGCGTGCTGGTTATGAACCAGGAAGAGGACCCTCAGCGGAAAATGTGACCCTGCTGGTGCCTTAATTGTGGACTTTCAGCCCCCGTGAGAAATAAATTCCTGTCGTTTCTGATCGCCCCGTCTGGTGTGGGGTTACAGCGACCCCACGGACCGAGTGTGAACCCTCCCCCCCACTCCTGCTCGTCTCTTCTCGCCTCAGCGCTGACTGTACGGGGCGACCAGCACGAGGGAGTGACGTCGGAAGGGGCCTGGCCCACGGCTGGTGCCAGGGATGACTTCTCCCCCAGGGCCCTGCTCCCGTCCCGGGGCCTCACCTCACCCTGAGTAAGCCAGCCTCTTCCTCCCTCCACCTAGGCAGCCTCCTTGCCTTTCCCTTGGGGGGTGCAGGGAAGCCCGCCCAGCCCCCACTCCCTTTCCCAGACTCCTGCTTGAAGCTCTCACAGAAAGCAGCGTTCCGGGGTCCCGTGGGGGCGGGGCCAGCAGGGGGTGACGGCCCCTCTGCCAGAATGGCCCCCCTGGACTGAGGGGGCCTTCCCCGACAAGTCCTCAGTGCAGCTGGGGGTGTGGGGGGGGGAGGCGAGGAACGCAGGGAAGAGAACGAAGAAGACCAGCGCGCTTGGCACTGGGTACGGACCCGGGGCTGGTGGAAAGGCAGCTCGCATACCCACCCACGATGGAGAGGATGACGACCACGAAGTCGAAGATGTTCCAGCTGTTGGTGAAATAGTAGTGGCGCAGGGCGGTCATCTTGATGATACACTCGCCTGTGAAGATGGCCACGAAGAGTAGATTGATCTTGGCCAAGATGTTGACCTTCTCGGGGCTCTGGTCATCTGTCTCCACCATCATGGTCACCATGTTCAAGCAGATAAGGAACATGATGGTGACGTCGAAGGCTTGCTTGGTCACAATGTCAAACAGGAAGCCCTGGTACTTGTTCTGAAAGGAGGGACAAAGGATGGGCTCAGACCCCCTGTCGTGCCCTCTGCCCAGCCCTCCACTCCCCCCCCCACCCTCTGGTGAGGCCACGCCCCAGCCAGACTGTCAGCGAGAGGGGAGGAGTCGGGGCGGAAGGTCCAGGCCCAGCCCGCAGCCCCCCTCTTCTCCGCAGTCTCCCCGATCCACCTCCAGGAACGGGTTTCTCCTGCCCTGAGCGCCTCTACATCATTCACTGCGCTTCTCTCTGTCTGTCTGTACTGTCTGGCGGCTCGAGGTCGAATTTAAAGTTCAATCCTAGAAATTGGATCAGCCCTCAGGTTAACAAGCTTTCTCCACTCTTTATGGAATTGATTTTTTTAAATGTTTATTTATTTTGGGGGGGGGAGAGAAGGGGGAGAGAGAGGGAGAGAGAGAGAGGATGCCCAGCAAGCTCCATGCTCTCAGCATCAACCCAATGCAGGGCTCAACCTCACAAACTGAGATCATGATCCGAGCCAAAATCAAGAGTCAATGTTTACCTGAGGCACCCAGGTGCCCCTGGAATTGATTTTATTTATTCTATTAACTGTATTGGTATGTCTTTAATTGTTAGCCACCTCAGATTATTTGGGGGAAAACAGAAGATTACCAATAAGTGAACACAGGAGCACCTGGGTGCCTCAGTGGGTTAAGCATCTGACTTCAGTGAAGGTCATGATCTCATGGTTCGTGGGTTCGAGCCCTGCATCAGGATCTGTGCTGACAGCTCGGAGCCTGGAGCTTCTTCTGATTCTGCGTCTCCTCTGTCTCTGCCCCTCCCCCACTCACGCTCTGTCTCTCTCTCTCAAAAATAAATCAACGTTAAAAAAAAAGAAAAAGAAGTGAACATACACACACTCACGCATACACAGCTAACCTAGAATACAGCATGGTGAAAGTGTTGAGAATTAGATAAAATTGATGAAATGGATTTAAAGACCGGGGCTGTCGCTTGCAGCTAGTGACGTGGGCTGTGTCGGCTAATTACTCTGAGTACCGTCCTCCACCCGTCCCTGGAGAATGGCTGGGTCGGGCAAGGGGGCCTCCGGGCTGCGTCTGTCTGTCGCACTCCGGCCTTGCCGGGAAGAGGCTGTGGCTGGGGGTGGCGTGCAGGCCGCGCTCNGCAGGAAGGGAACGGCCCGGCCGCGGGGAGCAGGCGCTCTACGTATCTTTTTCTTTTGTTGGTTGAAGTTGTCAATGATGACGCCGATGAAAAGGTTCAGAGTGAAGAAAGACCCGAAGATGATAAAAATGACGAAGTAGATGTACATGTAGAGGTTGTATTCCCACTGGGGCTGCTCTTCATACTAAGGGGAGAAGGCGGGCAGGGGTGAGGCAGGCCGGAGTGGGGGCGGGCTGGCTGGGGGCGTCCGTTCCACGGGCGGAGGTGTGCCCACAGCAAGGGCCCCCGCGCGGGGCTGTGCCTGTGTGCG
>NW_027531901.1:1189588-1192400 GCF_008692635.1 Crocuta crocuta
CCATGGGTTCTGTCTGGCTCCTGCCCTGGGCCGTCGGGAAGTCTGAGTCTACTCAGCACCCCCGACCCCGAGCCCCGTCTTCACCGAACTGCCAGTGTGATTGTGATTGTGTGGCTACAAGACAAAGCAGCAGCTTGATCTGCATTCTGTTCCTTCCACCCTGACTCTCCTGGGGTAAGACTAAGACTCAAGTAAATGACAGTGACTTTCATTTGAAAGATATTTGAGGATCGGGGGCTCCTTGGGAGACCATGCAACTCTGCCCCAGCGCCAGGCCTGGGCGTGCCCGACGGGCTCAACTGCAGGTCGACACAGACACGGGGCATGTGTGGGGGGGGTCTTTGGGTGCGGACGTGGGTCCCCCAGTGGCCAAGCATCTGGGAGACTCGGGTGCCTGACGTGGGCGTTACCTACCCCCCTGGAGTCCACGGCCGCGTACATAATGTCCATCCAGCCTTTAAATGTTGCCTGGAAGGAAGAGAGCACAGTAAGAAAATCATGGAACTTCCATCTATTGAGCTACTGAGGGTTGGCATCTGGACAGGTGAGTCCACGGACTATCCTCCTATGAGAAGCTGGCGCCCGCCCCCGTGCTGACCTGGCCAAGGTCATGCCCCTCAGAGAACCATGTGGCGTCTGCTCCCTCATCGCAGCCTCCCCTCGCGCTTAAGGGCGTCCTCTCGCCATTGGTGTGTCAGTAAATGGCTTAGAAATGGCTTTTCCAGATTGTTGTGTTCGCCAGCTTCTCGGTGGAAACACTCTGACCACGGCCAGTTTCAAGTCACCAACGTGCCCTTGCTGAACACAGACTCGGGAAGAGGCCCCGAGGAGCCTGGCATTATAGGGCTTCCACTGCCCAGCTGGAGCACATGTAAATCACCTCGAGAGCGGGGTAGGTAGTAACGGTGAAGTCTGATGCCTTAAGTTTATGTTAGTGATCTCTGCACCCAACACGGGCCTCAGACTCACAGGCCTGAAATGGAGAGTTGTGTGCTCCACCGACTGAGCCGGCCAGGCGCCCCATGATTTTATTTTAATGGCATTTAGTGGATTATGAGTTTAGAAAATCTGATTTTTTAAAAAAAATTTTAATGCTTTATTTATTTCTGAGAGAGAGAGAGAGTGTCAGTGTGAGCAGGAGAGGGTCAGAGAGAGGGAGACACAGAATCTGAAGCAGCTCCAGGCTCTGAGCTGTCAGCACAGAGCCAGACACGGGGCTCGAACCCAAGAACCATGAGATCATGACCTGAGCTGAAGTCGGACGCTTAAGCGACTGAGCCCCCCAGGCGCCCCTAAAATCTGATTTTTAATCAGGGCTTGCAGACTATCTGAAAATGCAACAGTCGGCTCTGGTAAGTTCACACAAAGCTGCTCCAGCGCCCCCGCCCCCTCCCCAGGCGGTAAAGGAGGCGTTGGCTCCACTGGCTGCCCAAGTCGGGGCTGCTATGAAGATTCAGGAAGGGCCTGAGACTCAGGGGCGTCTCACTTGTGTCTTTGGCAAAATCCAACCCTGCCCAGGTCTCCTTTCAGGGTATGTCTGTCCACACAAGCCCGAGAGTTCTTATGACGCAGGCAGGGCAGGCGGGGAACCTGAGGCGGCTCCAGGGGAGGCAAGTCACCGCGGCCTGCTGTGCTGGGGGGCCCTGCGCTGGGGAGAGGCTGGGAATGCTCTGGAAACTGCTGGAAGGCATCTGAGGGGAGGAGGTGCCTGTGGCGCTTTGCCTGGGACGGCAGGCAACGCTCAGTCTACACCTTCTGACCCCGAGAAGGAGGTCCCGGGAACAGAGGCTCCTGGGGTTTGGCTTGAATCTTGTGGTCTAGGGGGCATTTCAGGGGAGTCTTTGGAGTGAGCCACCCTGGGATTTACAGGAGGCCTGGAGGGCTGAGGAGATGTGCGTCGGGTCCCCTGAGTGCTCCTCTGATTTGGGGACGGGGGACAGGCTTCTGGTCCTAAGACCCGGGTGGCAAGGGAAGCAGCTGCGGCTCCGTGCGTCACGGCCACTTGCAGGTTAGGCTCACGGCACGTGTCGCACTCGCTGAGGCTACCGCCCCCACAAATCAGCGGAAACTTTGGAAAGACGGGGTGGGGTCATGCACATCTCAACCTCACATCCTGCGCATCAGAGACGGAAGCAAACACGTGCTCCCGACGGCACGGGGTATTATGACCTTTCATGACACCAGGCTGGAGTCGCGGCTTGGCTGCAGGTCTGTAGTCTTTGATTTTGTTTTTAAGGTTTATTTATTTATTTTTATTTATTTATTTAAAAAATTTTTTTTTAATGTTTTATTTATTTCTAGGAGAGAGAGAGAGACAGCGCGAGCAGGGGAGGGTCAGAGAGAGAGGGAGATACAGACTCCGAAACAGGCTCCAGGCTCCGAGCTGGCAGTCAGCACAGAGCCTGACGTGGGGCCTGAACCCACGAACCGCGAGATCACGACCTAAGCGAAAGTCGGACGCTCAACCGACTAAGCCACCCAGGCGCGCCCCATGGTTTATTTATTTTTGAGAGAGAGAGAGAAACAGGGCGTGAGCGGGAGAGGGGCAAAGAGAGAGGCTCCACTCTCTGAGCTGTCAGCACAGAGTCCGACACGGGGCTCGAACCCATGAACCGTGAGATCATGACCTGAGCCGGAGCCGCTCACCCAGCTGAGCCCCCAGGCGCCCCTGGGCTTTGATTTTTAACCTGCGCCATCTCATTGCCAAACTGATCCGCCTCAGTGCTGAACCCCATGCCACGCACCCCGGAGAAGGCGGTATCTGTTCTAGAATGGAAGATCCAGAGACTTCCCAAGGTCAAGGTCTCAGAAG
>NW_027531901.1:1192498-1197188 GCF_008692635.1 Crocuta crocuta
AGCGGTCCCCCGCCCTCCCCCACCCCCCCAGCCGCACGGCGGACGCGGCGCCTGCTGCGGGAAGCCCGGGGAGGACTTACCACTTGCAGGAGGGCCAGGTACCCTGCCCCGACGTTGTCGAAGTTGACCTTCACCTTGGTCCAGTGCAGTTCGCCAGTCACGTTGAAAGACTCGCAGTCGCTCTTGTTGTTCACGACGGTGTAGTTCAAAGGCACGTCTCCCTCAGTCTGGTTGATGCAGCGCCCAAACTTCCCCGCGAAGAGGTTCACGCCCATGATGCTGAAGATGAGCCAGAAGATGAGGCAGACGAGCAGGACGTTCATGATGGAGGGGATGGCGCCCACCAGGGCATTGACCACCACCTCGAGGGGACAGAGAAGAGGCCCAGCTCCTGGGGGTGCCCGGAACACATGCCCTCTTCAAGACCCGCCCCGCCCCTTCCCCCAGCTCCTTGCCGACAGGTCGCTGTGGGGGTGGGGGTGTGGAACACCTCCTGTCCCCGAGGAAGGGCCACCGCTGGCTGGAACGGCCCCGATGGGGAGTGAAAGGAGAGATGATGGAGAGCGGGGCCAGGGAGAGAACACACACACACGCGCGCGCACACACACACGCGCGCGTGCGCACACCCTCTTTTCTGTTTTTGCACGCTGCGGTCTGCTGCAGCTCCAGAACATCTATGTGCCTTTCCCTTCTGGGTCCCGCCCTGAATCCATGACCTTCACACTTAACTTCCAACAGGGTCTCGAGCTGAGCGGCGGCCATCTGATGGGAAAGGGCCTCCGAGACCTCTCTGAGCTACGTTTCCGGCTTATTTTGGGGCTGCCGCTCGGAGGAAGGCCGGCGTTGGCCCGAAAGCACGCCCAGGGGGCCGCGAGAGCGGGCAGCTCTCCAGGGGTCGCGGCGAGAGGGGCTGGGGGCAGGCGAGGCCGCCGCGGGGGCCTNCAGAGCACTCGGTCCCCGCCACGGAGGGGCCGGCGGCCAGCAAGGTGCGCGCCACGCAGGCGGGAGGCGAGGCCGGTGGGGGCCGGGCGCACACGTGCAGATGAGGGGGCGCCGGGCTCCCAGGGGGCGCGGTCTTTAGGGCCCCCGGCCCCCCGGTGTGCGGTGGCTGGCGGCCACGACAGGCCTTCCCGGCAACTCGGAAACAAATGCCCTTGCTCCCCGGAGGCGGCTGACTGAGGCAGGGGGCGTCGCTTGCGAAGGGCTTCCCACCGGGAACAGGCGACTAGCTTCTCCCCGGGGTGGGGGTGGGGGGCAGACAAAGGCCCTTGCAGGGACGAGCACTGGGTGCTACCTGCCAGCGACTAGATTCTACTCTGAAACCAGCATGGCCTCAGGTCACCGAGCTGCAACTGAGAAAAACTAAAACGCGAAGCCAACAGAAGGCGGGCTGCGGGGGACACGGACACAGACGCCACTGGGAAGCCGCCAGGCGCTGTGCGTGTTTCGTAGAAACCAACGCAAAACACGTGCGCACAAGTACACACGTGTGTTTCCTTGACATGTATTCCGGGCAAAGGTTTTTTTTCTTGGTGGGTTTTAAACTGGCCTCACACGCACATATTTGGTAAGATCTCGTGACTTGAAAAATGCTTAGGGGGGGCGCCCGGGGGGCTCAGGTGGCCAAACGTCCGACTTCGGCTCAGGTCACGGTCTCAGGGTTCGTGGGTTCAAGCCCCGCGTCGGGGTCTGTGCTGACAGCTCAGGGCCTGGAGCCTGTTTCAGTCTCTCTGACCCTCCCCTGCTCACGCTCTGTCCCTCTCTCTCAAAAATAAATAAGCATTAAAAAAAGAAAAAAAGATGACTGCTTAGGGTTCTGCGCTCCGGAACCCGGGGTCCGTGTAAGGATTTCCGAGGCGGTGGCAGCTGAGAGCGGGTGCTGACAGTGTGGCTGCTCCCTCTGCCTCCGTGGCCTTCGCGGGCCGAGGGGGACAGCCTGTCTGCTGGGGGGCAGGCGGCACAGCCGGGCACCTCGAGTGGGAACACACTGGGGGCTCCCTGGCCGGTGCGGCGGCCTGCAGCCAGGGGCCCGCACCCGGGCCTCGCCTCTTTTCCTGTGCCCCTCGTAGGCCCCGCGGGGCTGGAGGTGGCCGGGAGGGTCTCACAGCTGCGCCCCCCACCCCCGTGCCTGGAGCTGCGATGCTCTCCTGGAGACTCTGCACCCTGCTCCTCCTGGGCGGGGCGGGGCCGGGCCTCGGGGTCNCTCTGCGAAGCCCAGGGTGTTGGCCACCAGGCTGATCAGCGAGACCTGCGGGTGGTAAGGGGGGCGTGAGCGCCAGGACACGACCCCGGCTACACCGTCCACAGCGGGCCTGGCGTCGGAGGGCCGCAGGCTGTCCCCGCGTCCGATCGTCTTCATTTCCGGTGCGCCCTTCGCCGGCCCCGCCCCGGGCTTGCTGGGCCCTGAGGTCTCAGGCCCTGGCTTGGGGCCTGCTGTGCGCGCCCCTGGCCCCAGGCCCCGGAACGCCTGCCCCCTGTTCTGCGACAGGAAACCGGGTTCGGAAGCCAGCGCTGTCCTGGACGGACAGGCACACGAAGCCTGGGCTTTGGTCCCCACGGGCTCGCCTTCAAGTCAAATTCCTTTTGGGGGGAAGGACTACCCTGGGCTGACTGTGAGCAGACAGACCAGCCTGGGGCCTTCCCCCAAAGCGACATCGGCCATCTTCAAAGGGGGTGGGCGCAAGGGGAGAGCCTGTGGCCCCGGGGCGGGCCGGTCTGCCCCCCGATTCCCGGGCCCTTGTCCTGTGCGCTCCCAGAGCCCGGGCACCCGCCCCCCCTGCCCTCCCATCGCAGCCGGCAGCTCCCTTCCTCGGGCTGCTCGGCCGCGGGCCTTGGCCTCCTCCCCCCCGCCTGTCTCTCCCGCCCTGCGTCCGCCCGGCGGGATTTCCCGTTGGCTCTGCCTTCAAACTACATCAGAAGTCCAGATATTTTTCACCACTGCCGCCGCCACCACGCCCGCCGGGCCACGGCCACCTCTCCCCCGGACGGCCGCCAGCGCCTCCTGACTCTCCTCTGCCTCCGCGTGTGCCCCGCGCCCCCTGTGCCCTTAGGAGCTCAGTCGCTTCACGTCCCTCTTCTGCCCAGAGCGCTGCAAAGCCCCTGGTTTCCGAGGCTGCAGCCCCCCCTGCCCCTTGCAGCCGGGCTTCTCCCCGCCTCCCTTCCCACCCGCTCTGGCCTCCTTGCGGCATCCTGACTATGCCAGGCACACTCGCACCCCAGGACCTTTGCGGGGCCTCTCCAACCTCTGCTTGGAGGGCTCTGCAGAGGTCTGCCGGGCTAACCCTCACTTCCGTCACATTTGCTCCAGGGTCGCCCCAGGGGCCCACGCGGGCCAGCCGGTTAGAAGTTGCGGCGTCCGCCGCCCGCCCGCCGGAGTCCTGGCCTCCGAATCCCCTTTCCTTCTCCGCTTCCCTGTTCTCGGTACACATCGCCTCCTGACGGAGCACAAAACTGGCTTACGTATTGTGTTTGTTTGCAGCCGCCTTCGTCCATGCAGGCGGAGGTTTTAGTCTATTTTGTTCCCCAAGATCCCCAGAACCTACAAGAGTAGCTACTCGGTAGTATTTATTGAAGAAAAAACCTAAGACTCGATCCTGGAAATATCCTTCTTTAGCCCCTGATGCCTGAAGGCCGCCTTTCCCATGAAGTGAGGGGGCAGGACCGGGGCGCCCCGCCAGCACCAGGAAAGCGGGATCCAGCATCCGCTCCCGGCCGCGTCCTCANCAGAAGCTGCAGGAGTAGCTGGGCGGGGGGCTCAGGGCGCAGCCGCCAGGGTCCGGGGCTGGCCCGCGGCACAGGCTCTGGGGGGAGGGGGCTCCGAGGTCCCCAGGCCGTAAGGGCAGCTAGACGCCCCCTCTGTGTCATCCTCGCTCTCACCCCTCACCCCGACATGAGCGCCTCTCGGCCACCGCGGGGGACGGAGAGCGGCCTGACCCGGAGGCCGGGGCCCTGGGTCTGGGTCTCCACGCTCTCCTGGCGCCGCCACCCACGCCTTGGCCCCCCATCACGCTGCGCCCCTCCCTCTGGCCTCTGAGCGGGGTGCGGGGTGTGGGGGCTGCACCCCAGGAGGGACACCCCCGGTGCGCGGAGCCTAAGGCCAAGCCCCTAAGGCCGTTGGGAAAGCTCTTCCCAGGCCGCAGACGCCGCCCTTCTGTGNCGCACCGCCCCCCCCCACCCCCGCCCGGACCCGGGGCTCCTGCCCGAGGCCACCCAGCCGTCCAGGGCGCCAACCCACAGCCCCTTCGCCGGTGCTCGTGCTTTCCGCCCTCCCGCAGGAGGCTGGGCCCCTCCGTCCTCCTCCTCCAGGGGCCCCTTCTGCCTGAGCCGGCGGCGGGGGCCCCGCCCCCCCAACCCTCCGCCAGCCCCGTCCCCTCTGTTCCCGCAGCGTCCGCGCACCTGCAGAGGCTCTGGGCTGGCGCAGGGGCCAGGGTACAGGCTGGTCTGCTCCCGACCTCCGGTCACCCTGAGCCCCTCACTCTCCCCCTTAGGGAGTCTCGTCTCGCCCAGAAGCCTACGTCTTCCCTGCCCTTCTGTCTCCCAACTGCGGTGCTGACGGCCACCCCACGCTCCTCTTCCTCGCGGGCTGGGAACCCCAGGGGCAGGGCCTGGGTCTGTCCTGTGCCCCCTTCCCTCTGCCCGCTCCTGGGCCCGGCCGGGGCGCCCACGTCAGCCCTCATTCTGCCCCGCCCGG
>NW_027531901.1:1197206-1205238 GCF_008692635.1 Crocuta crocuta
CGTTGGTGAAGTACCTCTTGAAGCCGTAGGCCACCCACTTGAGCAGCATCTCCAGCACGAAGACGTAGGTGAACATCTTGTCCGCGTACTCCAGCAGGACCTTGACGGACCTCCGCTCCTCCAGGTAGATGTCCTCGAAGGCCTGCGGACGGGGCCGGACGTCCANTCTGGGGGTGCTCATGGATCTCAGGAGCCATGTGGACAGTGAGGCACCATGTCGGGTGAGAACGCTTCCCCCTTCACACTGAGGAGCGAGGCTCGGTTCTAAGACGCGCGGACCCCGTGTTAACACGGAGAGCGAGCGTGTGCGGGCTCAGCTGACAGCCTTTTGCTGAAAACACCGTAAACCATCTTTTGGTTGTTTTCCTTCCACTTGCTGGTACTCTCTTTACAAGGTCACCTACTTTTCACGGGACGCGGCACTGGTTTCCAAAGATCACGGCCATTCAGGCTCCCTCCACAACAGTGAGTGTACACACGCCAAGGCCCGTGAGAGCTGATCTGGACCAGTTTCCAACACACGCTAGTGAAGGTGGTTTGTCACTAGGAAGCCGGGGACCCCAAAGCCGCCGCCACCCTCGGGATCCGGGAGTCGGGGCTTCCAGCACGCTGCAAGGTGTCTTTCTCCATCCCTCGTCCCTGCCCCCGCCCAGCCTCCCGGGCGACAGGGGCTCCTCGCCGGCCCCCAGGTGGCCTCTGGCACCTCCCGTCCCGCTCTGGACTCGCGCCTCCGGGGCCACCCGTCCCCGCCCGCGGTGTGGCCTCAGGATCCCCGTCTAGGCAACTGAACACGTCACAGGGGCCCCGGGGGCCACCTCGGCCTGTAGCTCTGGGCCTGGCCGCCTCCCCCCGGGGCCCGAGGGAGCCCCTGGAGCTCCCCGGGCATCGGTGTGGCTCCCGCAGTCAGTGCACACAGGGCGACAGGAAAACTCCAGTCCCAGAATGGACCCTGGGAGCTGATCAGATAAAAGGCAGCTGTTCTTTTTTTTCCCTGATTATAAAAATGTGTACTTCCTACAAAAAAATTAAATTATCTAGAAATCATAAAAAAGAACAGGAGGCACATCTGATTTCACGACATTACAGTAACCACTGCTAACGTTCTGGTGACGCTTGTCTCCAACATTCAACTGTGTGTGTGTGTGTGTGTGTGTGTGTGTGTGTGTGTGTGTGCAGCTCCCAGTTTCCTAAGATACACTTTCCGCTTAAGCTTCTGTCGACTCAGCAATCATCCGTGTGTCTCCCGACTCCAGGGACACAGGCCGTCCCGAGCGCCCTTTGACAAGGCTGCGTACACGTCACTATTTGCACGTGCGCTCGCTGACCGAGCCCACGTTCCCGGTGGCGACACAGCTCGCCGTCCCGTTTCTCACTAGTGGAAACGGCANCAACTGTGTGTGTGTGTGTGTGTGTGTGTGTGTGTGTGTGTGTGTGTGTGTGCAGCTCCCAGTTTCCTAAGATACACTTTCCGCTTAAGCTTCTGTCGACTCAGCAATCATCCGTGTGTCTCCCGACTCCAGGGACACAGGCCGTCCCGAGCGCCCTTTGACAAGGCTGCGTACACGTCACTATTTGCACGTGCGCTCGCTGACCGAGCCCACGTTCCCGGTGGCGACACAGCTCGCCGTCCCGTTTCTCACTAGTGGAAACGGCATCGCAGCGAACAACGTGTCTGATATCCGTCGAGGATACATTTCTAGAACTGGGGCGCCGGGTCAAAGGTGTCCTTTCGGTACAGACTGGGACCAGGATCTCCAGCCGGGGGGCCCGACGGGCACCCCCCCAGCGCCGGCAGCTGGCTCTGCTCCCCCGCACTGGCACTGCCCGGGTCTCTCCCGACGCCTTTCCCAGCCTGAGGGATGAAAGCTGTATTTTCTTACATTTGAATTTACTTTATTGCTGGTAACGCTGACACCGTTTCCTTGGACACGTGCGGCGCTCCCGTGCCCCCTGCCTGGCCGCCTTTCCTATTGTTTTCCCTTGAGTGTCGGCTTTATTCAGAGACATTACGCTTTGTCGTCCCGGCTGTGCGCCTCTCACTGCGGTTTAGTTTGCTCACCGGCCGAGGGAGAGATGAGGAAGGCGTGGCTGATCTGCACAGGGGAACGGGACTCGGCCACGCAAAGAAGGACACCGCGCCATTTGCAACGGCACGGACGGAACTAGAAAGTATTATGCTGAGTGAAAGAAGTCAGTGAGAGAAAGACAGATGTATGATTTCACTCATCTGTGAATTTAAGAAACAAAACAGATAAACAGAGGGGAAGCGGGGCGGGGGGCGGGGGGCACCCCAGGCCACAGACTCTCAGCTACAGGGAACAAGCTGAGGGTTGCTGGAGGGAGGCGGGTGGGGGCCGGGGGGAACAGGTGACGGGGACTGAGGAAGGCACGTGTGATGAGCACGTATGTAAGTGGTGAGTCACCACGTCCTATGCCTGAAACTAATATTGCACTGTATGTTCACCAACTGGAATTTAAATAAAAACTTGAAAAAGCAAAAAAAAAAAATCCTCAACCTATAAAAAAACTTGTTTCCTTTGGTTACTGTATTTAAGTTCCTACTTCATTTTCATTTATTATTATATCTAATGTAATTATATCACTTATTATGATTTTCATCTGGTAAAACCTTCAGTGTCATGTTAAGAAAGCCCTTACTTAGTCGAAGGCTAGGGGAAAAAATGCCCTTTCTTTTCTTGTTTTATTTTTCCTTTTTACCTTTCTGGTTTCGTTATTTTATATTATAACTTAGAAAATCCAATATATTTTGGTAAAGAGCAAATATCCATTTTGATATATTTTTTTCAGAGTGGCTTGTCTGGGCTACACTTTATTAAAAGTATACATTTCAAATCCATAGATTCGAAGTCAACTTTATCATATAAACTACATTTCTGTCCTTGATTAAATCTTTTCTTTTCTTTTTTTTTCAAATAGTTGTCAAGTTGGTTTCCACATTAACACCCAGTGCTCATCCCCACAGGTGCCTCCCCCATGCCCATCAACCCCCCCCACCCCCATCTGCCCTCAGTGTGTTCTCAGCATTCAAGAGTCTCTCATGNACTTACTTCGCTCAGCATAACACCCTCAAGGTCCATCCACGTTGCTACACAGGCCAGATTTCATTCTTTCTCGTTGCCATGTCGTATTCCATCGTATAGATAAACCACATCTTCTTGATCCATTCGTCAGCTGATGGACACTGAGGCTCTTTCCGTGATTTGGCTGTTGCTGAGAGCGCTGCTGTGAACATTGGGGTCCATGTGCCCCTATTGTCCTTGCTCAAATCTATCGGATCGCTCTGCGTGCTGTCTATTCCTGAATTAATATCATATGAATTTTCCTGGCCATTTTTAGTAATTCTCAAAAGATAAAATTTAGCAATCTTTTGTCCAATTCCCTGAAAAATGTTGCAAATTTATCATTATTACACTTAATTTATTAACTGCATTAGGATATAATATGGAATCTGGTCCATCTTCTGCACTGCTTAGCTACGTTTTAGAGTTTTCTTCATGTACCCACTATACATCCCATGCCGTATTTATCCCCATGTATTTTGTGTTTACAATGTCTGACAAATAGGGACTATTCTAGAAATGTTACTTATGACTAAATGCTTTCTGTTACAGTAAGACAACAGCATCAATTCTTTGTGTATTTATTTTATAACTGGCCATATACTGTTTTTAATAGGTTTAAAAATTTTCTAGCATCATTATCTACAAGTAGTGCTTCAGTTCTGTTTAGTTCTATTATTTTAACTTACTTTATACTCCAATTAATTAATTGGAGTAATTAGTTAATTAATTAACTCCAAGAATTAATTCCAATTCTTCTGTTTCTTTCTTTTTCTTTCTTTCTTTTCTTTCTTTCTTTCTTTCTTTCTTTCTTTCTTTCTTTCTTTCTTTCTTTCCTTTCTTTTTCTTTCCTTCCTTCCTTCCTTCCTTCCTTTCTTTCTCTTTCTTTCTTTCTTTCTTTCTTTCTTTCTTTCTTTCTTTCTTTCTTTCTTTCTTTCTTTCTCCTTCTCTCTTTCTTTCTTGTTTATTTATTTATTTATTTTGAGAGAGAGAGCACAAGCAGGCCAGGGTCACAGAGAGAGAGGGGAGGGAGAGTATCCCCTCTTTGCAGGGCTCAAACTCACAAACTGTGAAATCATGACCTGAGCTGAAGTTGGAAGGTTTTTGAACTTAGCCACCCAGGCATCTCTAATTCTTCTATTTCCTAATTTTTATCTTGTATGTTTACTTTTCTTGATTAATTGCACTGGCTAGTGCTTCGAGATTATTACTAAGTACTGGAACAATAGCTAAAAAGTAGTTAAATCATCCTTTTCTTACTTCTGACTTTAATAACAATGTTTCGAGTACTTTACTACTAATGATGATAAAACAGTTAATTTGAGAATAAATTTTTCACTAAACTAAGGAAATATATTTTATTTCTACTCTTACTAGTTTTAAAAATCAGGCATTCATTGAGATAACTGTATGTTTTTTATCTCTGTCCTATTAATATACATATACTTCCTAGTATGGCATCATTCTGCCATTTTAGAATATACTTGACTATAACTTAATTACTTAAAAAATATATTGCTGGATCTTATTTGCAAGTATTTCAGGATTTTTGCATCACTATTTATAAATATGGAATATGAAAACTGGTTTTAAAAATCAACATTTAGCTTACATAAAAAAGATGTATAGATTTCCTTCATACATTAAAACATTTTTATCCTATTCTACTCTACTTTCTTCTATTTTCTTCTATTCTCTTCTTCTATTCTATTCTATTCTATTCTATTCTATTCTATTCTATTCTATTCTATTCTATTCTATTCTATAGATAGACCACACAAGCAGGAGAGAGGGGCAGAGGGAGAGAGAGAGAGAATCTTAAGCAGACTCTATGTTCAGTGTGGAGCCTGACACAGGGCTTCATCCCACGACCCTGGGATCGTGATCTGAGCCCAAACCAAGAGTTGTATGCTCAACAGATTGAGCCCCCAGGTGCCCCACACTAGAACATTTTAAATAGGATTGGAATTCTTTTCTTCCTTGAGAATGCAAAAGAATTCATGCTTTGAGATGTGAGAGATCAGATTAGCTAGTGGTTTATCTACTTTGTTGTTTTAATTTTTTAAGGAATCAGCTTTGGAATTTCATATCAGTTTTATTATTTATTTTCTGATTAATTTGTTTTTGAAATTTAATTATTTCCTTGGTTTCCTTAAGATAGTTTTGTTGTTATATTTGTAATTTCTTGAGTTAAATAATTAATTAATTTACATTCTTTCTTTGTAAGAATAAAAACGTTTAAGTCTATGAATTTTCCACTTATTACAGCTTTGGCTGCATCCCACAAGTAGTACTCTCAATATTATCATTTTCTAGTTTTTTATTCCCCCAGCCAGTTTTTTTTCCCTCTACTTCTAATTTTCTTTCTTATTTTATAGCTCTCAAGTGGACAAAGTGGACAGAAGAGGTTGAATCATAATCTTTGATTTAGAACACACTGTCATCTTTGGTCCATGAGTAGCCTCTGTACTTATTTGCTTACTTACTAATATAATGAACACCGATGAACCTACCACCAAACTTTTTCTGTTTGATCTAAAGTTTAAGAATGACTTTTACACTTCTAAGGATTGTTGTTGTTATTGTTTAATCTTCCTATTTTTGCTATATCTAGCAGTTTCCTTTTCTGCAAATAGGCTTAATAACAGTACTTATCTCTTAGGGTTATTGTGAGAATGAAATGAATTAATCTTTGTAAAATACTTACAACAGAGTCTGGCACATGGTGGGTGCTATTTAAATGTTATTATTTTTATTATTAGGTTTTGTTCCTGATGGTTTTTGTTTCATATAAATGCTATGCAATCCCAAGCAAAAATATATTTATAAAAGTTTTATTTTTATTATAGCTTGCTTTGTTTTAAGCTTATGTTGAATTCAACCTTGTTTAATATTAACAAACAAAGACACTCTAGTTTTTGTTGTCATTGTTTGTATTTGCATTTGCCTGACATATCGTATTTTACATTTAATATCTGAGTGACATCGTTTTGGTTTGTCATTTAAAAGCACATAGCTGAAGGTTTTGTTTTTGTTTTGAATCCATTCAGGGGCACCTGGAAGGCTCAGTCGGTTAAGCATCTGACTCTTGATTTAGGCTCAGGTCATGAGCTCCTTGTTCATGAGATCAAGCTCCGGGTAGGGCTCTGTGTTAACAGCGTGGAGCCTGCTTGGGATTCTCTGCCCCTTTCCTGCTCATGTTCTCTCCCTCAAAATAAATATTTAAAAAAATCCATTCAGAGTCCTTTCCTTTTAAAAGATGAATTTTATCCAATTACTGTTATTATTAAAACACATTTTTGATTTTGCCTCTGCCACATTACTGTTTCCTGGTTTAATGTTTTCTTGTTCCTTCTTTTTTCTCCTAGCTTTTGCTCTAAGAGCTCTGTTTTCTTTAAAAGAAAATTCCCTCCAACAGTTTGGAAGGGATATATAGTTTGCTTTCTGTTAAACAAGTTTATAACTTTAAATAACACACTCAGACTTCTTTTTCTCAATATATCATCGACGTGGTTTTTTTTAAACCGTGCTTGGCTGCCTACCCTGATTAGATTCACCATTTGCTTGCCAAAACTCCTCCTCACTTCTGCCAGGCTGAGTTTTTCCTCCACAGCCCAGACTACATGGCTCTGGCTGCCCTTGTTTGTGGCTGTTTAAAAACAAAACTCGTTAACATATTGTCAAATCATCCTTCTCTGAAGCCTACAGAGCTCTGGCTCTAGTGCCAGTGGTAAAACAGCCTACAGCCTGCAAGGCTGGCTCCGGGCCCACTCGGGGACAGGGGAGGGCCGATCAGAGTGGGGGAGGCCCAGAGATTAGGAGGGACGGCTGCAGTGCCTCCCACGGCCGGCCCCCACAGGAGGCATTCCCGAGCGGAGGCACAGAGCCTTGGGTCAAAGTGCCCTTCTCTCCTGCTCTGCAGTTCACAGTATTCCCCGTTAGCTGCTCATCCACGGGGTTCTCACCTCCCCAGCAATGTCAAGTGCTTTCTCTCTTGGGCCCGGCAAGTTACTATCCCGTCTGCCTGCCTGACCACCTGTCTCCCTGCTCACCAGCATCTTTGAGAACCGTCTCCCCAGCTGTCCCCTCTCCTCCTAGAAGGACTGAGAGATCAGAATCGGGTGCCTGGCCCTGGAGGGCTTTTCCGTCCTCCCTGGCCTCAGCAAACCTTGTCCTCCACCGTCCACCTCACCTGTGTCTCCAGGGAATCTTCCTGAATGCTTCAGTCCCCTGACCCCCAGTCATGTTCTCCATTCTTGTTCAGTTCTCTCTCCTGAGCTGATCTCTATCTCAAACCTACTGAATCTGGTTTCCCCGACAAGACTCTGAGCCACGGAGGCCGGGGTTGGGGCCTCTCCCTCTCGCCGCTCCCCATGGCTCTTAGGCCCAGACACAAGGAGAGCTTAGAAAAGGCCTTCGGAACTAAGTGAAGGTCAAGACAAAGGACCTGAGTTCAAATGCCACGTCTGCTGCTGTGAGTGGCGGGGTCTGAGGCAAGTTACTTCGTGTTTTTACAGAGGATTGTTGTCAGGATCCCAGGTGATGCTGTGTGGACTACAGAGCCCAGCCTCCAGCCCTCGAACTCGTGGGGTAAGTAGAGCGACCAGTGTCCTATCCGCCGGCATTGCCAGCTGCGTGAAAGGGCCTGACGGAGCTATGTGCACAGGTGTGTGTCACCCCTGCTTGGGCTGGGAGGCTGGTGACCGGGGACCTCTGCCAGCTGGGTACTGGGTACTGTGACCCGAGGGCAGAATGAGCCCCCTCCTGTGGAACATGGGGGTCTGGGCCCTGAGCTCTGTGTGCGCAGGGCTGTGAGTTTGCCAGCGAACTGCTGCTCATGGGGCCGGGGAAGCACATCTTCAGCTGAGGCTCTGCCCCAGTTTCTGGCCTCGCCTCCAGCTGGAGGCTTCCTCCCGGCCCTCCTCCCCTCCCCCACCCCTCCCTCTCTGCCC
>NW_027531901.1:1205387-1206517 GCF_008692635.1 Crocuta crocuta
CCCGGGAGGGTACCAGCGCTCCACTGCTGAGCAGGATCATGAAGATGATAAACGTCTCGAACCAGCTGTGCTCCACGATGCGGTAGCACGTCTTGCGCAGGCGCCACCACACCTTCCCCGGGGCCTGCGTGGTGTCCACGGTGCAGCAAGGACAGCGCCGGACACAGCCTGAGGGGGCGGGAGGGGGAGGGGTCAGGCCCAGGCCAGGGCCTGCGGATGCCCACATCTGATGGCAGGAGGAGCGACTGAGACAAGGCGGGTATGATGTGGGGCAATGAACAGGGTGGGCTGGGGCGGCGGACGGCAGGGGCACCCAGTGATGGGTGGAGGCCCTGGCAGGCCTGCGCGGCGCAGCGGGAGGAGGCTGCGGCTGGGATGGGCTCCTGCTGCTCCTCTGCTCATCTGGGGGAATATTCCAGAACTTCTAGAGTGCTCTGTCCCTGGGCCTTCTCCACGTTTGCAGGTTTCCAAGCTTGGGAAGGGCAGACCCCTCACCGGGAGCCCCAAAGGACATGCCAGGTGGAGGGCAAACTCTCATTGCATCCCCAGTCTTCCGAATATACCACCAATTCATAAGGGCACAGATGCCGACGACCCACACGGCCACGTCACGCCCGCAGGTATTGACAGAGGGCTGACCGCATGCCAGGCACCATGCCACCTGGGGACACAGGTGCAGGGGATGGGGTCCCCGCCACCACCAGCGCAGGGTCGCTGGGCCTCGGGCGGCTGGCCCAGCGCTCCGTGGGCAGACTTGCTGTGAAGCAAGTGCGGGGCAGGAGGAGGGGCCCTGGGGTCACGAGGAATGGGGCAGCGAGGGCAAGCATCAGGGACAGGGTGGGGTGCAAGACGGCCCGGGGCCCCACGGTGCTGCCGGTCGTGCGGCCCCTCTGGGCAGGGCGGAGGCTGGGAAGGGGCCACGCTGGGCAGTACCTTCAGTGAAGCAGTCCTCTGGGTCCTTGACATCCTCCCCCAGCTCGGGGATCTGCTCCAGGAGGTCGGCAGTGTTGGTCATGTCTGCTGTGCTCCCTTCCGAGTAACTGTCCTCCGGGGGCTGTGGGCAGGGGTGTGGGGCAGGGTGGGTGAGGGCCAGGTGGAAGCCTCCAGCCTGGAGCCCAGAGTCTGGGGCT
>NW_027531901.1:1206544-1206948 GCF_008692635.1 Crocuta crocuta
CCGCAGCGGCGCAGAGCGCGAGGCGCCGGGGGTCCTTCTAACCCGAAGCCCGTCTCTGCCTTCGACGGCGCGCCACGCACTCCTCCGAGGAAGCGAGGGGTCAGCACGCCGCCCCTCTCTGCGACTCCGGGTGCCTTCCCGTGTCAGGCCCCGGGGGGCGGGGGGGCGCGACCGTTCCGCGCGGGCGTGGGGGGGGCAGGGGGGCNTCTCCAGCACGGCGGCTCTCCTTCCCCTGATTTTTCCCTTTTTTCCCACTTTTTTCTGCATTTTAGAAATGCAGATTTGTGCGGTTTTTGGTTTTTTGTTTTACATAAAAGCTATGGGTTTTAAATGTCGGTAGCAACTTCAAATTAGAACCCTTCTGTGGCCAGGACCCAGCTCGACGGCGGGGGTCCCCTCGGGCC
>NW_027531901.1:1206963-1215145 GCF_008692635.1 Crocuta crocuta
AGACAGGCAGGGAGCAAGGAACCGAGGGAGGAGGGGTGGACGCACGCAGGTGTAGGGTTCGTCCTGCACGGGGGTCTGGGCTGGCTGCTTCCAGAATGTCCCCGAAGCCCTGGCCCCCCGCGTCCCTCCCTGCCAGGACACGGCTGCCCGCGCTCCCTTCGGCACACGGGTCCCCACCGCCCGGGCCAGCGCTGCGGCCCCCCCCGCCGAGGCAGNCACCCTGGGGCCCGGGGCTCCGCTCTCCGCTGCTGCCACCAGTCTGCCCGGGCCACCCCGGCCTCGGCCTCGGAGGAGGGGGTCTCCGACACCTGGCTCCAGGCCCTGGGCTTGGGGAGGGCGTCTGGGCTGCCGGGGACGGGCCGGGCTTCCTGCCGGAGAGACCCCGCAGCCCGTGAGCACCCCGCCAGGGCGCTCCCAGGGCCTGCCTAGCAGCCTCCTCGCACCTCTTCCCGGGGCCTCGGCTCGCTGAAGATCAAGGGCCTCTGGGGCCGAAGTGGGCCGCGGGGAGGCGCCTGGCCAGCCTGGCACAAACCTCCCCTCCCCCCGGTTCCCTGGAAGGGTGCCCCTGGGCTGTGATGCCCGGTTCCCAAACGCTTAGGAAGGCCATGCTGACTTCCCCCAGGAGTTCCCACGGCACCCCTTCCACACACGCGCGCACACACGCACGCACACACACACACACACACACTTTGCCCCCAGGGAGCCAGAGTCAACAGGCTCAAGAGAAGGAAAGGAAAAGGAAGAGAGAGGAGCATCCTGGAGATAACTGGAAGCCGTGGTCCTGGAGACACCAGCGCCCCTCCCCCGGCTTATAGTGTCACCGCCCCACAGCGCGGCGTGGCTCAGGGCCGCAGCTGGCTGTGCGGCCACGGGCAGGCAGAAGGGCGCGGAGGGAAGCCTGGAGCCCCGGGTTCGCTTCCACACACGGGGAGAGTCGCCTGACGGGGGCGGCTGGGACGGGCCCAGCCAGACGGAGAACCACTGACTGGCTGACCTAAAGACCCACGGAGGAGCCACGTGAGCCTGGCTCAGGCCACGGGAAAGCTGAGGGGCGGGGGCACCGTCTCTTTCGTCCAGACTCAGGCCCTAAGTGTTAAAAATAACGGGTTGGGAGATAAGATAGTGCCGTCTCTGACACCTGCCATCTTAGGGACGCTTATTTTTAAATCTCAGAGTTCGCCCTGGGCCGGGAGGAGGGGAGAGGGCGGTCGGGAGGTCAGGGGACTGGCCTTCCTCACTAAGATATCCCGCCTCGTTAGTCCTGAAGGGAGACAACGGCCGGGGCTCCAGGGTGTCTGGCTCTGCTGTGGGTGCATGAGGAACTCCGAGCAAGTCCCTCTCTTGCCGGACCCCGGTTCCCCTCTCTGTGCAATTAGCTCTCACGGCTGGCATCGGGAGTGGTGGGCAAGAGCCCGTCCCTAGGACCCCTCCGGGCGGGCTGCGAAGAGAGGGTTGACAGCTGGCCTCAGCACCCTCGTGGGAGGCTGCCCCTTGGGAGTGGCCTGTGGTCTCCCTCCGTCCCGTTCCTGTGGGGGCAGCTGCTGCGAGCGAGGCTGGGACCCCTGGGCGGCAGAGCCCTGGGCCCCATAAGTAGGTGCTGCATCCCTGCTGGGCGTGGGGGGCGCTCACCTGCTTGCTGGACTCTTCCTCTGTGCCCAGGCTGTTCTCCTCATCTTCCTCTGGGTCATCTGTGTCTGACTCGGCCACGGCGATGGGCACACACACGGGCTCCGTACCCCCCGGGGTGCCCTGGCCTGGCTGCTGGTCTTCCTCAAACCGCGTCTCCTTGCGGGCCGGCGGCGCCTTCTCCGGCTCTGGCGGTGGGGGGGGCAGGGAGCCGGAGGGGGCCACGCAGCTGGGCAGCCGGCCGGGGGCGGCCAGGGCGGCGGGCTTCTGAGGCGGCCGCCGGAGGAGCCCACAGCAGCAGTCCCGGGCGGTCCGCTTGAGGAAGCGCAGGCCGCGCTGGATGCGCGCCAGGGCGAGCTGCAGGTTGTTCATCTCGCCGTCGTCGTCGGGGGCTGTGAGGTTGTCGGCGCTGAAGGAGCTGAGCAGCAGAGCCAGGAACAGGTTCAGGACCTGTGGAGACGTCAGGCTCGTCAAGGCGGGCGCCATCCTAGGGCCACTCGGCCTTGGGCCCATCACGGGGCCCGGAGACCGCAAGGATTGCGGAAGGCAAACGGCTGTGGGGTCGAGCCCTGTGCCCTCATCCTGACCCTCCAACTGGCCTGAACGTAGAGAGTCTGGCTATAAAGTGAAAGACCAATTCTCATCCCGTTTCCCCAGGGCTCAGATACAGTCTGAGCTGAGGGCATTCCGACCCAGATCTCTTGGGTCTTGGCCCAGGGTCAGTGTCAAAGCCTGCAGACAGGGGCCTTGCTCTCTCGGGAGAAATGGAGGCGCAGGGCTGCCTCCTGGGAAGTGGGATCCAACCTGGGGTCACCGGAACCCCACCCGGAAGCAGCCTAGAATTCCTGCAGGCCTTCCTGGGACGCGCCCGCTAGCTCTGCCCCTGAGCTGGCTCAACAGCCGGGCACCTGTCTCCTGGTGGAACACACCCCACCTGTGTCCTCAAGAGTCCCCTTACGTGAGGTGTGCAAACCCCGTGTCCCTCGCACGGTTCTGGACTATTGCCTGTGGTTAAACCTTCCTGCCAGTGTAAAGCTGCTGAGAGGCAAGGGGGTGGCCTCGTGGAGGCTACATGAAAATGGCCGTGGCCTCGTTCCCACACGTGCGTCAGACTGGCTCCCAAACATCGCCGGCCGACAGGCCAGAGGCACAGCTTCCCCGCCTTGGGCCTGGTGCTTTTCCGCCCAGCTACCCCCAGACGTTCCCTCCGACGGGGCCCTTGCGGCAGGGAGGTGTGTGACGGTGGGTGTGCAGTTCTCGCGGGTCACCCACTCCGGGCCCCTCTCTGGCTGCTCAGGAGCCCCGAAGATGTGCCGCGTGCGCCAGAGAGCAGCCGACGACAGCTCTGAAGAAGGCAGCGGTAAGGCTGGGGCGCCGGGAGTCAGAAACGCCTCTAGGAAGGAATGCGCCTTCACGAGGACGGTACGGAAGGCCAAGAAGCAGGGCCTGATTCCGTGTGGGGACATGATCCCTTCTGACACCGGCAGCCCTTTTCATGTCATCGGGGGGGGGCATGTGATGTGATTCAGGGCTGCTGTCTACACTGGCCTCTGGCCTGGCCCCTCACCTCGGCCACACTGGCCTCGGCCTGGCCTGCTTCTGCTCCAAGTTGCCCAGCTTGGATCTGGCCTCACGCAGGCCTCGCCTCCAGGGACCTGGGGTCTAGGCTGGGGGGCAGGGCGGGGAGGGGGTGCCTGGGCAGCCCCCGCCATCCTCATTAGGCGCCAGGTCCTCCCCTGTTGCCTGCCTCTGAGGTTTGGTTTCTTCCAGTGCCTTCCCCGTCAATCACGCGCTGCGCCCCAGCCTCTGCCTCATCATGACTTCCCGTTTCAGTGGCAATCTCGCTTCCGCCCACGCCCAGCAGCGGCCCGATTCCCGAGGCGACCGGGGTGGGGGCTGTGCGGGCCGCGTCAGGTTCCCTCCCCCAGCAGCCTCGCATCGTCTCCCCCCCAGGCAGACCCGCCAGGAGATGCGGGCCGGCCCTGGGCTGAGAGCCTGGCACTCCCGCACCCGCCCTGCAGTGCAGTCTGGCGGCTCCAGTGAGGCTGGAGGGGGCCAGCTGAAGGGAAGGAGGGGGTGCTGCCAGCACCCTGCCCCCGCTCTGGGTTCTGCCTGTGGGGCTGGAGGAGGCCTGACCCCGGCCTGTCCTGGGCCCATCCTTGCATGGTTGGGGCGCGCAGAGGGGGAAGGCAGGCAGGTTTGGGGAGGGGCTCTGGAGCCTACAGCCCACAGTCCCTGAGCCGCCCACAAGCGTCTCTGGGCTGCTGCGAGGCCACCCTGCCTACAGCAGCAGCGAGAGCCCGAGGTGGGGCGTCCGGGCGCGTACGGCCCACCCGCGTGCTCCGGAAAGCCCTGTGTCCACAGTGGGCACCGGCTTCTCCCAAGAGCTCATTCTCTGGCATTTGGAGTTTCGATCTCTCTCAACCCCGGCGTCCCTCGCGCTGTGAAGACGTTCTAGGACAGGCAGGCAGACGCGGGAACGAAGGCCTGGGTCCCTTGCGACAGGGTGTCAGGGACCACCGGGTAGCTACCCAGGACGACACACAGGCTCCCATGGGCCCTGCCTTACCTGGACCACCACCCGCTACGCTGGAAGCCTTCCTTGATTTCCCCTGCTGGAGCGGATCGGCACCCAGGGGCTCTTCCTTAATGCCTCTGATCATTCTAACCAGATGGACAGTTATTCTGGGCCTGTTTGAACTCTCTACTTCCCCACTCTTCAGCTGGTGAGCTAGGTCAGGGCCACATTCACCCTGTACGCCCGACACTATCTGCCGTGTTATTCTGTATGCAACAGGGGCTCAGTAAATGTTTGTTAAGCCGAACTGAAAAACCACGTGATAAATCAGTGATAGTAAATAACTAATATGATAGTGGGTAGATGGATAAATAAGTAAGTTAATGGATATAAAATGAGTATATAATAAACAAACAGGTAAATAGGTGGCTGATTGAATGAATAAGCAAATGAAGGGTGATGGATCAGTGAATGAGTAAGTAGAGAGCTGGATGGCAGATGGATAGGACTGGTGACTGAGTGAACGGATGAGTGGGTTGTCCGATGGATGCAGGGGTGGATAAATGAGTGGAGGGATAGATAAGAGAGTAAAAATTGGGTAGTGGATGAATGGGTACATGGGTGGACAGATGGATAGATGAGTAGGCAGGGGTGTGTGTGTTTATGAATGAACAGGGGTTGAGGGATGGGTGTCTGGTGGACAGATAAGTGGATGGTGACTCGGTGGATGGGTGGGAGGGTGAGTAAGGGGGTCTGATGAATGGCTGGCTGGCTGAGTGAGTGAACAGGTAGGAGGACTGGTAAGTGAGTAGACAGAGTGAGAGAGAGGCGGACAGAAGAACGGGTGAGTTGGTGGGTGAGTGACTGGTAAGTAGATTGGTGGCTGGACAGGGGGGTGTATGCGTGACCAGAGAGACGGAAGAGTGAGGGGACAAAAGAATGGATGGACTGGTGGCAGGTGTGTAGACGGATGAGTAAATGGGTACAGAGGTGGCGGGTGATTGGATGGATGAGTAGGTCACGAAAGGATAGGGGATGAACAGGTGGACGGATGGATGGGTAAAGGGATGATGAGAGACTGATGGACAGATGGATAGTTTGATAGATGGCTGAGTGAATGAGCGGGTGGACGGAAGGAAGGTTAAGTGAGTGGCCGGAGGGATGACCGGCTGGGTGAAGGTGCACGCGGCGTACGTGTGAGGCCACTGGCCGACTTACCACGAGGTTGCCAATGACCATGACGAGCAAGAAGACCAGCAGGCAGAGGGACTGCCCAGACACCTCCATGCAGTCCCACATGGTCTCGATCCACTCTCCACAGAGGATGCGGAAGATGATGAGGAAGGCGTGGAAGAAGTCCATCATGTGCCAGCGGGGCAGCAGGCCCGAGTCACTGATGCGGTGCCTCAGCTCCGAGTAGTTCTTGCCGAAGAGCTGCATGCCCACCACAGCGAAGATGAACACGATGATGGCCAGCACGAGCGTCAAGTTCCCCAGCGCCCCCACCGAGTTCCCGATGATCTTGATGAGGGTGTTCAGGGTGGGCCACGATTTGGCCAGCTTGAAGACCCGCAGCTGCGGAGGAGGGGTCATCGTGAGGGGCTCTGGTTCCCTGCCACGGCCCGCTTGCCCCGCTAGCTCCTGCCTGACGCCCAGGGAGCCCGTGGGCATCTCTCCCCAGGAGCACACACCGCTGCTCCTCTCTACGGCCTGAGGACAGCTTCACTGGGCCCTGCTCTGGGAGTCAGGCCACCACCTCCAGCTTCCCCCTCCCCCCTCAGCCCTTCTCTCCGTCCCCACACCAGCTTCCTACCCGCCTCGGGCGCACTTCCAGGAACTTCCCAGTAGATCCCTCAGCATGGAATGCCCTTCCTCTTCCAGAATCATCCTCATCAGGTCAAACCATCTCTGATTTGCCTAACTGCCTCCAACCTTCCCTCCTCCCAGTTATCACGGAGAAAGGGGGCGGGTGCTCAGCATCTACTGAATACCTGCGGTGCCAGGCCCGCGCTTCGGGCAGCTCACCTCACTCAGAGCTCCCACTAACCACAGCAGGTCGGCACCATCGGTACCTCCTTTGACAGACCAAGAAGCCAGGCCTTAAAGGTGGAGCAGCTCGTCTGCGGCCCTTGGTGTATGGCAGCGGGTGGGATGAGAACTCACAGCTGGCGCGGTCTCTACTGTCCCTCCCATCCTGCTTCCAAGCCCCCCGACATTGCCCAGACCTCTTCTAGGGAGCGCCCCCCCCGGTCCACCTCCAGCCCCGTGTGCGGACATCTCAGGCACCCTGCACTCTGGGGGTGGGCCACACAGCAGCAGCTTCCGGGTCACCCGAGCTCCCCGCACGGCTGCGTGGGTCCTCGAGCTTCCAGGGCCGGCTCTGAAGCCAGCAGGCAGAGCCCCCGAGAGGGGCCCGCGGACCGTCTCCACACGTCACTTGACACGCGCCTTTGGGAAATTCATTTCACTCAAGTCTTACTGTCCTCACGTGTGAAATGGGTACGCAGTAACGCTGCTCCGCCTCCTGGGGCTCTGTGAGCCACCAAGAGCTTGGCGAGTCGTCAGGACGGCCACCCCGACGGCTCCCCCAGAGGGAAGGCTCCCCTCCTGTCCCTCTGTGGCCCCCACATCACCAGCACCGGGGCGCCCAGCGAGGACTGTGGGGGAGGGCAGGATGGATCGAGCAGGGGTGACTGAGTGGTGACCTCACAGGGGCTGCCTCAGGGCCCCGGGCCCGCCCCCCGCGCCCCCCGCAGTGGGCCCGGCCGGGTACCAGGCGGAAGGAGCGCAGCACGGAGAGGTTGCCCATGCGGGACAGGCCCAGCTCCATGAGGCTCAGGATGACGATGATGCTGTCGAAGATGTTCCAGCCCTGCTGGAAGTAGTAGTAGGGGTCCAGGGCGATGATCTTGAAGGTCATCTCTGCCGCGAAGATTCCCGTGAAGACCTGCGGAGGGACGGAGACTGGGTGCCCCGTGTGTGGCCAGGAGGGGCGCGCTGCTTTCTGACCCTGGCATCCGCAGGGCCCCCCTGGGCCTCCAGCTCTGACTGTACCCGGCTCCCAGTGGGTGCCTCCTGGGCCAGGGTCCGGCCCCTCGGGGATACCTGCGGCCCAAGCTCCCCTTCAGCTCGCGGGGCCCACCTCAGGCTCTGCGTGGGCTCCCAGCTCTAGGAAGCACCTGGGGGCAGGGGAGGCTGCGGTGGGGGACACCACCCAGCCTGACACCTTCCAGCCCGCGTCCCCACCGGAAGCCCTCTCCACAGGTGCCAGATACACGCCCGCCCGCCAGCACTCGGGCTTTCAGGCCTCAGGGCCTTCGCCCATGCCGCTACCGCTCCAGCCTGTCCACACACTGAACTCTCTTCACCGTAAAAACCGCCAGCCAGCGCTTCTCGAGGCCGTGACGGTGTGCCAGCCCTGGGCGGGAGCGCTCGCCATGTGCTGTTCCCGTTCACCCAGCCAACAACCCGGCGAGGGAAGTGTCACTGTCCCATTTTACAGGTGAGGAGACTGAAGCACAGACGGGTTAAGTAACTTGCGTGGGGTCGTGCAGCCGGAGCCTCTGAGGGGCAGGGAGTGAACTCAGTGTTGTGCTTCGAGAGCGGGAGGAGCCACCTCTGCCTCCTGGGAACGTTCCTGAGGAACTGCGTTTCCCTTGGGTCGTTGGCACCGTCTGGAGCCACCCAAGCTGGGCCAGCAGAGTCCTGCGGTTGGGGAGCCCATCGTGGAGGGGGCCACGGCCGNCGACACGCAGGCCTGGGGGCCGAGGCCGGCGAGGAGGCACTGGGGTGCTGCGGGGAGGGCTGAGGTTGAGGCCAGACCACGGCTGGGGGCGGCGCCAGGGCGCTGGCAGCTGCGAGGGGGAGAGGTCAGAGACGGGGTGCCTGGGGTAGCTCGCCGGGGTCAGCAAACAGGAGGGGCGCCCCGAGGGGGCTCTGTGCCGAACGGGGAAGGACGGATACCTGCATCAGCCCGGTCCCCGTCTGTCTGGACGAGGTGGTGGGCGGGCCAGGGGCGGGGGGGGGCGGGTAGCCTCT
>NW_027531901.1:1215322-1221297 GCF_008692635.1 Crocuta crocuta
TAGCCTGCGCACAAGGTCCCACCCACCACGGCCCCCGTGACTTCAGTAGTCCCGTTAGGGCTCGTGCTCAGAGGGAACCTTCCCCCACCAGCTGTGGTCTTGGGGAAGGGAGGGCCCCCCAAATTCCAGCCTCAGCTCCAGTGCTGGGCTGCCCCCACATGTGGGCGGGCTCCTCTGCCCCTTTCCTCAGTACCCAAGCCCGTCTCCGGGGTCCGGACGCACAACCACTCCGTCCCCCTCGCTGCACCGTCTGTACCTTACTGGGGTAAACACAGCGCCCCGCCAGCGGGCGGCCACCAGCACTTGTTGAAGAACATACACACGGTTGGGCCTTCGACCTTTGGCTCCAGCAGCGCCCAGGGTCCTGGCAGCCGCCCTCCCGGCCCTGGGTCTCCCCGAGGACCCCCAAGGGTGGGCCCTTTCCTCTGACCCCGGCTGGCCCTCTGGTCTCCCCCATCACCTCCCCGAGCACGCCAGGGTAGGTGTGTTCCAAGGCCCGTTCGACAGACCCACGGATGCTAACACGCTCATTTCTGGGAAGGGGTCCAGGAAAGACCTCCGCCTCACTCTGCCCGGGGGCAAGGAGAGAGCAGATATTAGCTGGCATCGGAAGTCAGAAGAAAAAGATGACAGAGGCTCTTGGGAGAAGTGATAACTGGATCAAGAGCATCGCCTGGAAACCCTTTAGAAACAGAATTTGGAAGATCCAGGCAGAACCTACATTTTGACCAGATCGCCAGGTGCTTCTCAAACTTGGGGCACGTGGGGAGCTTTAAAAAGCCTGAGGCTTGGGTCCCACTCCCAGAGATCCTAGTCAAAATGGGCCAGAAGGCAGCCCAGGTATGGAGTTGGGTTTCTTTCTTTCTTTTTTTAACTTCCTAGGTGACGCTAACATGCAGCTAAGCTTGAGAACCGCTGCTTTACAAATGCGTAGATTTTGGTGCCAGAGTCCCCGGAGCAGCTCAGGCTCTCTGAGGCCATGTGATCAAAGCTTGGTGGCTGAAGACATACAGAAAATGGCAGCCAGACCCAGGTTTCAAAGCCGGATCTGCTACTTTGTGATCTCAGGGCCAGTTTCCTCATCTCCCTGATGTCGAGTGTCCCCGTATGTAAAATGGGGACAGTAACAACCCCGTAGGAGATCTCTAAAAGCTACAGCTGACGGGTGCAAAGCAGATGCCACTATGAGAGGGCCATTACTGTTACCAGCAGCAGCTTTTATGATGACTGATGAGAGTGCCCAACAGTGCCAGGAGCGCGTGCCTCCAGTTCCGCCTGTTTTACAGGCTCACTGGCATCTGGTGGGCAGAGGCTGGCAGGCTGGGGACCTGCTTTCCTTGACTCCTGGCCAGGGGGCCACTGGGCAGTGCTGATGGCTGCTTCCCAGGAAGGGGGAAACTTTAGGGAAACCCCAAATTCTCCCTGACCATATTTTAAACCATATTTTAATCTTTAATATCTTTAACTGTACATACAATAAAATTGCTTTTAAAATTAATTCCTTGTAAACATCTTTCAATGCCAATTAAACATGATCTATGGTGTTCCTTCCTTCCTCCCTCCCTCCGGCCCCCACTCCCTCCCTCCCTCTCTGCCTGAGCACTTGTGGAATATTCCACTGTACAGATGTGCCCTAAGTCGTTTAACCATCTCCCTGCGATGGGCATTCTTTTGTTCCTATTAAAAACATTGCCATAATAAATATCCATCCGCATACTTGTTTTAAAACATCTTGCCCAATTCTGTTCTTAGGATAAATTTCTGGAAATGGAACTGCATAGTCAATGAGCATTTCTAGGGATTCTGACACATATATTTCTATTTTAACTGCACAATGGCTGGAGACTGAAGAATGCATGGTATCCTGTCTTTGCTGCAACTTGCTTTGAGACATAAAATGTGGTCATTTTGTAAATGTTTCATGTGTATTTTCTTTCATTGTTGGGTGCTGTGCTCTGCACATTCATTAAGTCAAACTTTTTATTCCTGTTATTCAAGTCCTCTAGATTCTTGGCGATCTTTTGTGGGCTTGACCCATCAGCTATGAAGGGTGATCTCTCACTAAGATTGTGGTCTTGTTAAATTGATCTCATTGTCTGGTTTACATATTTAGAAGCTATGTAATTTGGTGCGTGCAGGTTTAGAGTTATATATTCCTGGTGAACCGTTCTGTCATCTTTATGTTTTGGATCTCTTTATCCCTTAATAACACTTTCTGCTTTAAAGTATATTTTGTTTGATATTGACGTAACTCTTAATTTTCTTGATAGTATTTGCCTGGTCTATCTTTTTTCCATTTCTTCTTCTTCAATCCCTTTTAGGGATTTGGGTCCCAAAATATATTTGGTCATCTTTTGTAAAAAAAAAAAAAAAAAAAAAAAAAAGCCATATAGTTGTGTTTGATTTCTTTACCAAACTGACAATCTGTCTTTTAACTGGTGAGTGCAGTCCCCACTTCTATTTATTGTGACTTCTGGTATACGTGGACCTGTGTCTTCACTTTATTTTGTGTCTTCTATTTTTTTTCCCCTTTGCTTCAGGTTGAATTGTAAAATTTCTCCATGTTCCTCTCCACTGGCTTGGCAGTTACGATATTCCACTCCTATCCTCTTAGCGGTTACCCTAAAAGTTTTAACCATCGGTCTTGAATTAATAACATCTAAACTAACTACTGTTTCATAGTGTACATGAACTTCAGACCATCCTGCCTCCAGCCCTGCTCCATGTCTCTCTCACATGCTGCTGTTGTCCAGTGTTTTAGTTCCTACTTTGTATGCCCTCCCATCAGCCACCTTATTCTTGTCTTTACAGTCAACGCTTGCTTAGTGTCACCCACATCCCTTCAGGATTGTCTCAAACCCTATTTCTGCACCATTTTACTTCTCTCTGAAGTACACGTTTGTCATTGTTTCATAGAGATAATCTGTGCGTGGCAGACTCTTGGTCTTTGTTCAGGGTCCTTCGTAAACAGTAGGACAATGGGCAGAGAATCCGAGGGTGTCCTGTGTTTTCTTCTAGAACTTTGAAATGTCACCGTCTTCTGGATTGTGTTGAAGCAGCTGTGGAGTCTGCCGTCTCCCTCACCGCTGTCCGTTAGGCAATCTTTCTTGCTTCAGTTGCTGTATGATGTCTTTGCTTTTCATGCACAGCGTGGCGTGGCGCGATATTTTATTTATCCTGTGCAGGATGTAGTTCCTGAGTTTAAGGTCCATTTCTTTTACCAGTTCTCAACTATTCCTTCTTGAATATTCTCTTGCCTCCGTTCTCCTCCCTTCTCCCTCTGGACTCCTGTCAGCTGTCTGCTTTACCTTCTCATTCTGACTCCACGTCTCTGAACCTTGATTTCATAGTTTCTGTCTCTTCGTTTCTCTTTTCTACGTTCTGGGCAACTGCCTTAGATCTAAAATTATATTAATTTAATTCTGTCCCCAGCTATACGAATGTGCTATTTTATTTATATATTGAGATTTTAATCCCAATGACTGTTTTCCATTTCTAGAGATTGGATTTGGTTCTTTTCCAAAGCTGTCTTATTCTTTTATGTTTTTAATTCCCTATTTTAAAAAATGTTTTATTTATTTATTTTTGAGAGAGAGAGAGGAGAAGCAGGGGAGGGGCAGAGAGAGAGAGGGAGACACAGAATCTGAAGCAGCTCCAGGCTCTGAGCTGTCAGCACAGAGCCCGACGTGGGGCTTGAACCCATGAACTGTGATATCATGACCTGAGCCAAAGTCAGTCGCTTAACCAACTGAGCTACCCAGGCACCCCTTTAATTCCTTATTTTATGTCTTTAGTTATTACAGACGTTCTTACTTTATAATCGCTATTCGACAGTTATATCACGGGACATTTGTAAGGGCATAAGCCTCTGTGTGTGTGTGTGTGTGTGTGTGTGCGCGCGCGCTGACCCTTCTTCACAGTGGAGAGTTTCCTTGTGTATTCTGTGATTTTGAGAACACATTTGGCCTGGGTTAAAGGTGTGTCTTTTCAGATAAGTTTTGTGCTTGCTTCTTGTAGGGGCCCCAACGCATCACACGGTCACTTTATCTGTTAAATTTTAGGCAGAGGTTTCAGAAACACTCAGCTATAGATCCAAATCCAAATCTATGGAAGGCCACATCCGTAGTCACAAGCTTCCAGCGGTCATTTTTTCCTCCTCTTCGGCCCTGGCTGAGCCTGGAAGCTTCCTTCTTTATCATTTCCCGGTTTCAGTGCCAAGATTTTTTTCTGGTTCACTGTTCTACCGAATGGAGGGCTATCTTCTCATGGGGCCACTCAGTTCCACCCCCCTACTCATGCTGTCTCAAGATCTGCCTTGTCTACGTGTTCACTGACCTGCACGTCCCCAGGCTGCCCTAACCAGCAGCGTCACCTGCTCCCGCCCATCCCCAGGGCAACTACAGGCCCATTTCACCTGTAAACGTCTATGGTTTTTAAGTTCCTTTTTGTTGTGGCACTTGGGGATTTTTGTTATTCTCTCGTGAGCTCTGACAGGCATTTCAAAGAATATGTGCTATATTTTTAGTTATTCTGTAGTAGGAGGCTTGTCAGGTTGTTTGGTTCACACTGTTAGGAACAAAAGTTGCATTTGCTCTTTAGGTGAAGGGCTAAAAGTCAAATCTATCGATCTTCTCTTTTATGGAATTGGTCTTCAACGACATGCTTAGAAAGGTTTTTCCCATACTCAGATTATTTTCCCGCGCTTAATTTTATGGTTCTGTTTCTTTACATATAACATTTAAACCACTGAGAATAGATTAGCTTCGAGACCATCAAAACCTTACACAGCAGCAACAAAGCCATCCAAATGAAACAAAATACAGCTACAATCCAATCACATGGTTTATTACTAACAATAGGACCCCAAGTTTAACACAACTTCACTTCAATCACAACTCAACGATCCAGGGAAGTCACCAGGGCCCTTTAGCACCTTGATTTGCTGCTCAGTCCAACCCAGTGGTCACATCCCAGTAAAACCGCACTCAGCTGCAGCCCTGCACAAGCACCGTGTGAAGACCACCCGGCACAAGCCCGGCACCAGTGTGCCAGAAACGCCACAGATGGGAACACAGCTTTCTGCTTGTACACGGACGAAGGAAAGGAAGTGCCATGATAGCAAAACGGACTCACGTTTGAGAAAAAACTTGAATAGACCCCAAGAGAACTATCTAGAGTTCTCAATATGGGAAGTAATAAAGGAATAGAACCTTCACAGTTCACGGTGTAGACCTGCCTGCCCAGGTCGGGTTGGGGCACCTGTGAAACTGAGACCAAGACAGGGCTGACTCAGCAGTAAGAGAAAGCTGGGCTGAGCGACCCTCTCCTCCCCCCAACCTCAGGGGTGATCGTGGGAGCTCCTTTTGGACGCCCCTGGGCCCTTTGCCAGACGTCCCCCGGAAGCCCCTGGCTGTGCTTAGCGGGGCACAGCCAGCAGGGCCCTGCCTCTCAGAGTCAGGGGACAGTGGTTACGTGCCCAGCTCTGCCACTACTGTGTCTTCTCTTGAGCCTCAGTTTCCCATCTTTAGAATAAAGAGGTTGGTCTTAAGGAAAAAAAAACATCAGAATTAGAACCCAGACATTCTGACTTCCGGGGGGAGTCTCTTTAATAACATCAGCAGTGACAATAACCACAGACCACAGCTATAGTTTATTTGGAGCGCTTACTGTTTATCAAACTCTGAGCCAAGCACATTACACACATTATCTTATTCAATCCTCATTAGCTTCCTATGAGCTTGATATTGTCATACTAATTTTACATTTATTAAATTAAACAAATCCTTATTTTGCCAATGACTGAGACTAAGTAATTTGCTTGAGGTCACATAGTAAGAGCTGAGTCAGAATTCAAATCTGGCTCTGCCTGATTGATTACTACACCCAACTATCCATCAGTCCATCCTCCAACCATCCATCCATGCACCACCCACCAATCATCCATCCACCCACCCATCCACCCATCCACCCATCCA
>NW_027531901.1:1221332-1232558 GCF_008692635.1 Crocuta crocuta
CACCCACCCACCCATCCATCCATCCTTTCCTTAAGAGAACTGCCTCTTATCGCATATCCTCCTCTGATGCTAACCGCCGTACCTCATGTCCCTGCACATTTCAAGTGCACCCCCAACTCACTTCTGTTTTCCAGCCTCTGGGCATCTCACTCTCATCTACATCTCAGTTCCTTACAACCTGATCCTGACTCTTCCTGCTCCAGGATGTTTTCCATGATGCCTCCCACCTTCAGAAGACCCTTTTGTGCTCTGGATCCCCCCTCGCTATCCACGAAGGCCGTGCCAGCTGGCCGAGAGGCCTGCACATGAGGATGCACACTCGAGAGTCAGTGGCCAGGGGCCCTTACCAGGTTTCCGACCTGCAACATCTCCTCAAATTCAGTGGTCATATTGTAGTGTTCCAGCGCCATGAAGAGCGTGTTCAGCACGATGCACATGGTGATGGCGAGGTCGGCGAATGGATCCATGACCATGAACTTCACCCTCTGCTTGATGGACATCCACAGCGGGCAGCATTCCCAGATCAGGTAGCGCTGGGCAAAGCGGTTCCAGCACGGTGGGCATTTGCGGTGAGACTCTTCCAGCTCTGGGGGTAGCCAGGGAGCAGCTTTGTTTTTGTGGACTGACTCACACAGCATTTGGTGCCCCCAGAAAAGACGTGTGGCTTAGCCGGGAGGTGGCAGGGGGACGGGGGGGGGCCCGGGAGGCCGGGGCAGGTGTGGCCTTGTCCGGGCCCTTCCTCTGGAAACACGACCGGAGAGGCCACAGGGACAGGGTGCGGGGGCACCTGGGACAAGACGGGTGAGCACGGGTTCTGTCCTGAGACAAGTCTCACGCAGACAAGGGGACACTCGGGGCAGGACAAGCCGAGAAGGATGAGACAACATCTGAGACAGGCAAGTTCAGATCTAAGGACACCCAAAACGGAAGAACAGACGTGGGCATCTGGGACACGTTAGGACAGATGGCGGGTGCCCGGAACAGGCCAGGGAAGAGACGAACGCATGTGGGACAGGAGGCGGCAAGGCTGGGGGGCGGTGCCAAGCACAGNGGGGGTCCCAGGAAGGCATGGGTTTGCTCGGGAGAGGAGGCGAGGAGGCCGGTGAGCGCCCGGCACAGGCCAGGACCGCTGGGAAGGCTGCAGGAGGCACAGACGTGGTGAGGGCGCACCGGCGACACGGACTGGAGAGCCCGGGCCAGCTGTGGGGGGTCCCAGGCCAGCCCAGCTGCCGGGGTCAGGCTAAGCCGGGGGCGGGGTGCGGTTTGGGGTGCTGACCTTCCAGTGCGCTGGTGAGGACACTGACTGCGCTGAGTGCCCGCTGCCGCTCCCCTGGTTCCTCGAAGCCGTCCGCACACGGAGCCCGGGGGCTCAGCGTCTGGGGCCTGCCCGGCTCCTCCGACGGCGTGGTCTGGGTGCAAGCAGCAGACAGCCGTCAGCCTGGGCGCGGGGGCCCTGCTGGGCCTGGGACAGTGGTGTCCCGGACTCAGGGCTCGGGGGCCATGGGGAGACAAGACAGGGGTCCGGATGGGACACGACGCCGGGCTCCTCTGCTCCCGACCCCTCTCTGTCGCTGACTCCCCCCATCCCTCTCGCCAATCATCTCCTTCATTCTTTCTTCATCGGCTCTCGTCAGCGGTTGTTCCTGAGCGCGGACAGGAAACTCCATGGACCCAGTTCTCTTAACCAGATGCTGTCGTTATACATTAGGACGCGCAACAACACTCGGGGAGTCTTAATGGACCACAAGGTCCCCAGAGTCAAGAGCACAAAGAAGCAGAAGAAAAACCTCCCATGCTCTACGGCAACATTAATAGAAGCAGGAAGCACGATGCTCAGACAGAGCTGGGGGGGCCTCTGTGGAGGCAGGTCGGCAGTCTCTCCCCAGAAAATGAGACTGGCTCTGCTCTATCTAACCTCATAAATAATTATACACGTGCACCGGAAATAGGTGCGCAGGGATGGCCACTGCAGCCCTGCTCCTGATACCAGAAAGGCAACACTGATCAAAAAAAAGAATCCCAAGGTCAATTCTGGATACAACCTGCCTCTGGACCCAGATACTGACGATAAAGACAACGAGGCCTGTGCGTTCCCATGGGAGCCCCTCCAGGACAAGCAGTTTGCTGAAACACCAAGAAAAAGATCTTGAGGAAACACCCGAATTGTTCAAGTGAGTATTTCTGGGGACCGGGATTGTTGGGGGAGGCCAAGGAGACGGCGAAGTTTCCTTCCGCCTCTGCACTCCTGCGCTGTGGGATCTGTTTTCAGTGAGAGCCTGCATCATTTTGGAAAAGGCACCCTCTGGGCCCACTCACAGCCCCGCCACTCAGTGCCACGGGGGAGCCCACGATGCCTTCACCCTGCGTGACCACGGTCCACGAGCCCGAGCTGGGGCTGCCCCGGCACTGGGCTGTGCGGCACGCAAGGGTGAGGCTCTATCATCTCTGTGGCTCAGAAGAAAGATGGGCCTAGGCCCCCCTGGGCAGCAGAGCCAGGGCCTGGCGTGGTTACCAAAGCCACTTGCACTCAAGTCGAAGTCAGCCTTTGCAATTGGTGGGACGGGCCTGGAATGCTGCCTAGGGAGGGAGTGAGCTCCCAGTCATGGAAGTATTCAACCAGAGGCTCCTGAGAGGGCTGAGGTGGCTGCTGTAACAGTAGTGGCTCGGGTCCAACAGAACCCCAAACCTGGCCGCTTTAACTCACAAACATGTCTGGAATTCTGCCGGCTTCCCTTCTCCCCCTCGACACTCTGTGATAGTCTGAGTTGTCATTTAGTGAGAATTTACTTGCTCTTCTCGCAAGGATGACACAGGTGCTTTGGCCGATGGGATGACAGTGGACGTGACGTGAACAGGAGCACCTGAAGTGCTGTCTGCCTAGCTCTTGTGCTCCAGTCATCTGCTGTGAGAGCAGTTTCCCCAGGTTAGCTGCCGCCCTGGCACAGAGACACACGGGGCAGCTCTGGGCCTGCCCCACGGCATGTGCAGGCCGATGTGCAGACTGAGGCAGTGCTGCCCAGCCACGCCTGACCTAGATCTGTCACACCACAGTCAACCTGCAGACAAGCGAGTGTGAAAATAAAGGCTTATTGTTACCCACTGCCTTCTGGGGTACTTTGTTACACAGCATTATTGCAGCCAGAGCTGACTGATACACCTCCCTAGTGCAGTCTGCCATCTCTTCCCTCTGTCCTCCACGCCGCAGAGAGGGATTCCCTTACAAAGTAAATCAAGTCATGACTGTTCTCTCCTCCTCTCACCCCGTGCTTCCCATCCTACTCAGACGAAATCTGAACTCTAGTGCCTATGGGGGCTGCACAACCCAAATCCCTTCGTGCTGTTTCCACCCCACCTGACCCTGCACGGGCCTCGAACACGTCAAGCCCACTCTTCTTCAGGACTTTTGTACTTGCTGTTCCCTCTGCTTACAACACTGTTCTTCCATATCTTTGTGGCTCGCCCCCCAAATCATTTGCCTGTCAATTTTAACGTCACCCCCTCAGGAAGGACTTCCTGAGTATTCTAAGAGCCATCCCCAACCCTCGCCCTAGCAGCCTTCTAGCCCGTGACCCTTGCTGCTCCCTGGAAATATTGACCAGTCTGCCATCTGTGTTCCTGACCACAGTGTAAACTCCACAAGGTCAGAGCTCTCGTCTGCTCACCGCTATATCCCTGGAGCCTCCACCTCGACGCAGCAGGCTGGCACTGGACAAGTGTCGGCTGGATGGACAATCACTCGGGAACCAGAGGCTTGGGTTTAGTTCTAGCCCTGCCCATAACCTGCTAGAAGCCCAGGGGATTGGAGGGCGCAGTCTACTGTGTGGAGGGAGAAGAACGGCTGCCCCCCACCCCCACCTGGCCTTCTGGGACAGGCACACTCATACAGACAGCGGACAAAATAGATTTTCACCCTCCACCCCCTCAATCGGGATGAATTAAACATGAGCTGTCTGCTGGGCTGGCCCTTTCTTCCCTCTCCTGCGACGGCTGAGCACCCACTATGCGCCCCACAGACCGGAAGAGTCTTCCCGGACCGGACGCAGTGGAAGCTGAGGAGGGATTCCCAGGAGCCTCTGCCGCTAATCTCTTTAACTTTACAATGTCTCCATCTTGGTCTGCTAATTCCTTTAACTTTCCAAATAGCCCCGTGGCCTGCTAATCCCTTTGAGGTTACAAATGGGCCCCACAGAAGTGAGAAAGGGTGAAGTCAGAGCTCCCAGTAATGAAGTGTTTGAGCTTGGACTCCTCTTGGTGTGTGCAGCACAACGAGATGATTTTCTCCCTAATGAGATTAGGAAATTCTATTAGTGCTCTGGGCTGCTGGATCGGCCGCACAAGGCCGGGGCTCCAGGGCCAGGCCTGCCCACCCCACCCCCCCGGACCCGGCACTCCTGGGGGGCAAGACACCCCACCTTCCAGGTGACGGCTGCTGGGATCTGCCCCCACGAGTCTCCTAGGACCCTTTCCCTGCCCCCTACCCCGGAGGAGTGTGAGGGTCTCTGGCGCCCCAGGCATCTTTACTCCCTCCTCCTCCTCCTCCTCCTCAGTAATCATGGCAGTAGGTGATAATGACTCAAACCTGAGGCAAGTACAGGTCTAAGCACCAGATGGATTTTAACCCTTTTTGTCCTCACCACAACCTGCTGACCACTTAACTGATGAGGAAACTGAGACACAGAGAGAGTCACTGACCTGCGTCAAGTCCCACGGCCAGAGCCAGTATCTGAGCTGGAGCAAAACCAGCCATCTGCCTGTGAGGCCTCTCTCTTCAGCACCCCTCCCCCTCCCTGATCCAGGCTCCCGGGCTCGTCCTAGCTCCCTTGGGAAGTCTCCCCTCCTCCGTCTCCTGCAGGCCCTGGGGTATAAGCCACACATTTGTCCTTCTTCTGGGTGGGCTGCCCGGGACACAGCACTGGGGGTCAAAGGTCAGCATGGCTGGCCTCTCGGTACCTTTTTGATGGTGACTTCAACTCCTTTCCCCTTTGCTCCCTGGGCTCCAGCTATTCTGACCTCACGGCATTTCTTTCAGTAGGGTGGGCACGCCTCTGCCTCAGGGCCTCTGCCCTGGCTGCTCTGCAGGCCTGGAGCACGCTCCCCTCAGACGATGTAACGACAGTACAGTACGTTATTACGACATTAGCACAGCATCAACAGGCTTATGATGTCCTGATTGCCACAGCCGTGCGAGCCCATCCATCCTCACAACACCGTGAGATGGGTGTTTTAAATTCACTTTACAGATGACAGACCTACAGAGAAAGTAACTTGCCCACCCAGCTGGGAAGCTACGAGCTGGGATTTAAACCCAGTTTGTGTCCAGAACCTGGGTGCCAGATCACCCCCCAGGGTGTCGGGAAGCAGCCTGACTCCCACTCTTGCCTCCTTTAGGTCTTTGTTTAAACGCCGCTTAACGAGTGAGGGTTCCCGCTGTTGCATCCTTACTTTTGCCTTCCTGCAGCACTTATTATTTGGGCTAACGTTTACCTGTTTGTGAATTACTGAAACATTTCAGGCTTGGTGACTAATGGCTGCCCAGAGCCCTCTAAGTATCGCCTTGCCACTCTGGCCCCTTCCCCAGAGCCCCCTGCATTGCCCAGGAGTCAGCAACTCTATGGGCTAACAGCGGCACACACAGGGCCACAGGACACTGGTCCTGTGCCATCATAACATCCCGATGCCCGAGCTTCACCAGACGCTAAATATTAACTACCACCCCCGTTTATGAACATTATATACCATGTATACACATACACCTATTGTTTTTGTTTCGTTGCCCTTTGCCTGTCTGCCCCCATTATCGTGGAGAATCTATGAGGGCGCAGATTCTTTTCCCTAAGTTTATTCACCCCCAGAGCCCAGGATACAACAGATGCTCAGTAAACACCAGGTGAGTGTTTTGGACGTGGCCCCGGTGACGGGTCTGGGAGGGCTGCATCGCGGGGCTGGCTCACCGTGTCTGGGGGGCGATCCAGCGTCGCAAGGCGGAGGAGACGGCTCCCTGGGGAGGTGGCCTCGGGGTCACCTGCCCCCAGCAAGGAGACCACCCCGTTGCAGTCCACGGTGCTGTTCCTTTTACCATTGAGGGCGAGGCTGGGAGCTGACAACCCCTGTCCCTGGGCACTGGGCCGGCGCAGAGACCAGGGCACCAGCAGTGACGTGCGGTGGCTCTCGCTGTCACCCGCTGTGCTGTTTTCGTCATCAGCAAAATCTGTCTCCGAGCCCAGGTCTCGCCTGCGAAAGGTGAAAATGCTCCCACGGCTGGAGCGCGGCTTCACCGACGTCCTGCTGAGGCCATGGGCGCTGCTCAGCCGACTCTGGGGGACAGGGAGAAGCCGGCTCTTCGTGAGCTCGCAGCCTGGCCCCTGCGGTGTCCTCTGAGGCCAGGGAGCTTCTCAGAGCACCCAGGGCCCCAGAGTGCTCACCGGCCACTCAGAAGGGGGCGGGGGGCAGACGCACAGTATGCTCACACTCACGGTGAGGTCCCGCACACCCAGGGTCTCTGCTCACCTAATGCCGGTGCCTCTGGGGCTGGGCATTCAAGCTTACCGGGCCCGAAGGCGGGGCTCTGGCTGGGCCCGAGGAGGAGGCAGCCAAGGTCCTCCCGGCGCAAACAGGCCTGGCCCGGCAGGACCCGGGGCAATGAGCCCTGCGCAGGGGCGCGTCCCCGGCGCCTCCCCCTCCCCCCCCACGGGGTGTGATCTCAGCCCATCTCTGCCCCAGCCCCAATGCTGGGGACCTAGCTGAGTGTGGGGGCATCGTAACGCCCACATCTAGCCGGTCTCTCTGCCCAGACCTCCTCCACTCCAAGGACGGTCATGGGGAACAGGAAGGGCTGGGACAGGGCTCAAGGCTATGCTCCTCGGGGAACAGCCATGAGGGGCCGTGACCGCACCAGGGGCCCAATGTGATGGGCTTTTGATGCCAGAGCCACCCGAAAGGGCTGGAACCCCGCCGGGGATTACCATTGCTCTGGGGCCGTCCTCCGAGTCGGACTTGGGGAACCTGTCGTCCCCACACTCCTCTGTCCCTGAAGACACTCGTTTGCTCCCCCTGCGTCTTCTTCCATGAGTGGGTACCGGGCCCAGAGGGGACATCTCCAAGGAGCTTCTCGACGCGGTGTCCACGCCCCTGACGGTGAGGGCCTGGGCAGGGGGAGGGGCGGGTTTTGGTCACTGAGGTTCCGGCCGGCCTCAGGCTACGGCAGGCCAGGCAACTCTCAGTATCCGTTTCGCCGTCAGGAAGTGGACTTGCACACTCAGCCCAGGCAAGGGCATCACGGAGACATCAGCCCAGGGACCCAGCATGTTTTCAGAGAAATCCAAGTCCCAGGAAGAGGAAAGAAGGGCTGAGGTGGGCAGCTCTTGGGAGAGGGAGAGTGCGAGGGGCAGTCGGGGTGGGGGGGGCGGCGATGAGCAGACGAAGTGACAGAACTAGAGAGCAGGAGATCTTCTAGAAGGTTCAGCTGGCCCAAACGGGAGCTGGGGGAAGAAAGTGGATGTCCACGTGGCTTCTGACGGGCACGCTCTGTAACTGCCCTCCAGGCCCTGCGTGGGGAACTACGAGTGACCAGGGCAGTACTGCCGGCGCTTAGGTTCCGAGCTGCTCAGGCCTCCGGCCTCGGACCCTCCTCACTAAGCTACCAGAGGCATCCCGTGACCGGCAGGGACTCGGTCCGGGGCCACGTGGCTCTCTTACCCAGCATGCACTAGGCCCTTTACCCAGCAGGTCCCATCTTCCCTCCGAAGACACGACGGTCATGGGAACGCTTCTCTCAGCACGCCCCACACTGCCAGGGCCACCTTTACCCAGTGGGCACTGCTTTTACCTCGCAGGCACCTCATGAACAGGCACTGTCTTTACCTAGATACCGAATTTTTACCTACCAGGCACCACATTCACCTAAAATACCTTTGTCAGCAGACACCAGTTTTACCCAGCAGGACCCGCTTTTTACCCAGCAGGCGCCGCGCTTACAGGCACCGGCCTTCCGCAGCAGGCGCCATGTCCGCAGGCACCAGCTTCACCCAGCAGGCACCGCGCACGGGCACCGGCCTCGCCCGGCCGATGACGGGCGCCCACAGGCGGCCGAGGGGCTGGCCTGGAGGCCGGAGGCCGCACTGCCCACCCACCTCATGCTCTTTCTTGAGCATCTCCATGGCCTCCTGGAAGCGCTTCTCCTTCTCCTCGGTCTCCGCGATGGTGGCCTGGTTCTGCTCCTCGTAGGCCATGGCCACCACCGCCAGGATCAGGTTCACCAGGTAGAAGGAGCCCAGGAAGATGACGAGCATGAAGAAGATCATGTAGATCTTCCCCGCGGACCTCAGGGTCTGAGGGAGCGGGCGAGAGAGGTTACCTTCGCGGCGACCCCGGCGGGGTCACGCTCACGGGGGTTCGGGTTGTCCGGCCTGGCTGTGCCGGGGGCGGGGCTGGCCNCCCGAGAACGAGGGGCCGTCTGCAGGGCTGCGCACGCAGGCACGGAGAGGCAGCTCAGGGTCCCCGGGGCGGGAGGGCTCGGCCTCTCTCCCAAAGAGGGGCTGCTGGCTGGATTCATGAGTGGGGGGGGGACCCGTGAGTGGGAGGGCAAGGCCAAGGGCCTCTGCCCCTGCTAGGGTCCAGACCATCTCGTTAGTGACAGGAAGGGCTGGACCTTCCTGCTGGGAGACGCAGGACCGCAGCCCCACGGAGCCCCTCCAGCACGGAGCTGTGGGCCCCCTTCTAACAGCTGTGGCACAGTCACCCTGACCCAGACCCTGGATGCCCGGGGCCCTGGGAGCTGCCCGCGGTTACTGGGCAGCTCTGGGCACCACCCCCAGCCTGCAGGTGTGGGCTCCGCTTGCCCTGGAGGAGACTCCAGGCCATTGGGGGCAGCTCACTCCTGACCCAGTGGGCAGGTGGGCAGGGAGGGAGTAGAGACGGGGGTGGGTGGGGAGGGGGGCCCTGGGGGGCTTCTGGAAAGAAACGGAACCAGGGTCGGGCTGGTGGGGGCACTGCAGGCCCTGTTCACCCGCCCCGCAGGTCTGAGCCCCTGGCCTTTTTTTCAATCCCCTCAGAGCCGTCTTCCCCGTGCTGGGGGCGGTGTGGACAAGACACCAGGCCTCCGGCAGGGAACGAAGCAGGGAAAGCCTGGGTCAAGGGCATAAACTCAAAGCACAGTCTGTTGAGGAAGCACCGGGGAACCCCTCCCCCCACGCCTGGCCCCCTCCCCTCGCCTCACCCCTTCTGGGGGATGGGCGCCACGTACCCGGCGTCAGAGCTGTTCCCACACAGTAACACGTCGGCGGTGCCATTCTTGAGCAAGTAGTTTTCTGAAAGAGAAACATCCGATGGTGAAGGGCCCGCGTGGCCCAGCCTGCCAGGGTTCTTGCCTCACACCCAGCGCCCTGGGGAGATAGAGACGCTGCCGTGGTGCCTCCTCCGCCCCTGCCCTTGCCCCCTGCCCTCTCCCTGGCTGGGCCTGGGGCGATTCCAGCTGCTTCCCGGGCCTGCTTCTTGTACCTCAGACGTTCGGCTGCCAGTGGTCCCCAGAGTCCGGGAAGAGCCAGGAAGTCCCCGCAGGGAGCGTCTTCCGTACCCTGCCCTGAGCCCCTCCGCAGGACAGTAAGGGCCAGAGAGGCCCCGAACCAGGAGCCAGGGGTCTGGGCAGAGCCAGGCTACTGAGTCACTGCACAGTCTTGGCAGGCTCCTGCCTGGCTCCGTCTGCACCCCATTTTTTTTAATAGGCTCCACACCCAGTGCAGAGCCCAACACGGGGCCTGGACTCATGAACCCAAGATTAAGACCTGAGCTGAGGCTGAGAGTCAGACAGACGCTCGACCAGCGAAGCCGCCCAGGCGCCCCTGTCTGGGCCACCTCTTCGTGCACAGGTGGCGCGAGTGATGCCCACTACATTGGCCGCGGCAATACCGCGCTCTGCTCGCACAGGCCGGGGCTGCACGGCAGTCCTGCCTCTCCTCTCTGTGGCCGTCTGTCAGTCCCCGTCACCATCGCCACCCACCTTCGTTTCCTGCCCCGGTTCTCCAGGTCCCCGGACCAGCGGCATCGCGCACCCACTGGGGTCTGGGTAGAAAGGTAACTAACTTCCTGAGTGCCGGCCCCGCCTACTGACTCAGGAACGCAGGGGCTGGGGCCCAGCAGCACGTTTTTTCTGGAGCCTTCCAAGTGACTGGGACACATCCAAGGTTTGAGAACCACTGCTGTGCGGCCACAGCTGAACCCTAAGCAAATCGAGTCACTGCGTTTTGGTCTGTTCCTTCTTCCCAAGTGGATTTCTGGTGTCCGGAAGAGGCCACTCAGGGGCCTGCACCAGCGGCTGCCCTTGACCCAGGCTGATGGCACTGGTTAAGACGGGTGCTGGCCATCGGCCTGGAGAACAGAAAACCGCAGCGAAACCAGAGGAGGGGCGCACGGAACTCTGCCATCGCCGAGTTTGTTCCCACGCTCTCGGGGTCCTGGGGGGCACACGCGTGGGATTCACGCCCCGGTGAGGATCACTGCAGTCAGCTGAAACCTCCCGCGGGGAGGGGGGCTCCCATCGGAAGCCTCACGTGCTACAGCTGCTCACTAACCCGCTCTCTCGAGCTGACCCTCCTCTCTCGGCAGGCAGGCCCGTCTCCCCATTCCCGACTCTGGGGTCAGTCCCACCTCCAGCCACTGCCACCCCCGGATGCGTCTCTGGCTCCAGCCTTCCGCTCCTCTGCGTCTCCCCATCGAGCCTGAGGACTCACGAGGGCAGGCCCCAAGCCCGCTCCCCGTCCGTGCTCTCCAGGAGCCCCGAAGGGCGGGGGCTGGTGTCCCCTGAGCACCCCTCTGGGTCTCCGGGGGATCAGGCAGGGCTCCAGCGGCCCTGAGGGGAGGCCTGCCCTCTGGTCGGGCCTGTGCGGCCTCGAAAAGCCCCGTTGGGCCGCGGAGCGCGCCTGCACCTGGGTCGTTGAGGTAGAGGTCCAGGGAGTCCCACACCAGGCCGCCGGCCTCCACCGAGCCGTTGGTGCCGTTGAGCTCTGTGAAGTTGCGGACGCACTTGTGCCTCAGGTTCCCCATGAAGAGCTGCAGGCCGATGAGGGCGAAGACGCTGAGGCAGAAGACCGTGAGGACCATCACGTCGGCGAGCTTCTTCACGGACTGGATCAGGGCCCCCACAATGGTCTTCAGGCCTGGGGGAGGCAGGAACGCGCGGGGGCTCACCCTGGGGCCCTGCACTCCCCGCTCCTCCAGGTGGGGGCTGGTCCT
>NW_027531901.1:1232587-1236498 GCF_008692635.1 Crocuta crocuta
GGGGGCCTTCCTGGGGGGGGGCAGGGGGAGGAGGCCTCTTTCGGGCTTTCCAGACCCAAAGACCCCCTTTCCTCCATCACTGGGATTCTGTCCTGACCCTCGCAGGGCAGAGGTCCAGTGTGGCCTCGTATTTTCAGAAGGGCCCTGGCCTCTGTGCTCTCCACTAGCCCCATACATGAAATGGGTGCGGGAAGTGCTGGTTTCTTGAGGAAGGAAGCCTGTCCCCATCTGGCTGGTCCCAAGGTGGGCCAGGCCTCGTCCTTTAAATGTGCCCCGCGGGAAGGGCACCGAGGTCCAGGCCCATTCCAGGGCAGCGGAAGGGCGCCGGCCCTGGTCCTTGAGGTGGAGAGGCACAGGCCACTCGTGGTAGAGGGGTGTGGGGGGTGCGTGGCGGATGGGGGGCTGTTAGGAGGTCTGGCGAGGCCCTAAGGGGTCTGTCCCGGCCAGGGCCCCACCTATGGGAAAGGGCAGGTTCAGGGGCAGGGGAGGGGCTGACCGCATTTGCATTTCCCTCCCCTGCCCCTGCGCTCTGGGACCCTCTCATCCATCCCATCCCCCGAAAGCAGGAGGCCGTGGCGTGTTAGTTGCACGGCCCCGCTCCCCGCAGAAGCCAGCACCGCACAGCAGGGGGCAGAGAAGCACGTGTAGCCGCCTTTGGTCTGACACTGAGCTACTGTCCTACGGCAAGTTCGAGCCAAGCCTCCGGAGCGAGGGGGCTTCTCTGCCGGCAGCAGGGCCCTGCCTCCCCCGCCCCACTCCCCACCCCCCATCAAAGCGGCCAGATCTCAGATTAAGCTCCATCCACCCATCCATCCACCCATCCATCCATCCACCCATCCATCCATCCACCCATCCATCCATCCATCCATCCATCCATCCATCCATCCATCCATCCCTCCCTCCACCGTTCAGCCGGTTAATGTGTTAGGAGCACCCATGGTAGGCTGGCCGTGCCCACAGCTGCTGTGCCCATGACCTCGAGCAGGGAGGCAGCGAGGGGCAAGCAGGAGGTGGGAGGGGAAGCCCTCCCCTGTGCCCCTGGCACTGCTGCCTGGCACGGCCCAGAGGCACCTGGCGTGCTCTGTGGAAATCATCCTGGCAGATGCTGGCAACTGGCCCGGGCAGGCGCGGACCTCGCAGGGCCGGCTGGGAGTGGCGGGGGCGGGTCCCATTCTGTCGCCCAGCGCCCCTGGTCTCTAGCAGACCCCTCAGGGGGCGCATGCTGGTTCTGCTCACCCGGCCTGCGGGCCCTGCCCATACTCTATGTCGGGGGGGGGCGGGGGGCACCGAGCAAGAGGCGGTGGGCAGCAACCTGCACCCCTAGAGTGGACCCCACCTCTACTCCAGGGTCCGCACGGCACCTCCTGGTCTGTGGACTCAGTGTCCGTGGGGACAATCAGTTGGTGAGCACAGAATCCAATCTTTTGAATAGTTCTCAAATTGATGAACTTCCCTTCCGGCAAGAATTCGTCCACTGGGGCAATGGAGTTCTTTCTGAAAAGACCCAGGAAGGGAAGGGTCCCAGGGATCCGCTGGGAAAGTCCTGCCACTGAGGTTCTAACAGGCTGGGCGAAGAGCCCCAGCCGTTCTGGTTTCATTCCCGTTTTGTAGGGGAGGAGACCGAGGTCTGGAGAGGGCCAAGCCTCTTTAAGCCTCAGCTCAGGGGACCCCTCCTCCAGGGGGACTTCCATAATGCTGACCACAGTATCTTCCTAAGGACCACTTTCGGAGTCTGCTGCCTGCTGCCTCACTGGGTTGCCGGAAGCTTGGGCGGGGCGGGGGCTGGTGCCCGCCCCCCCCGCCCCCCCGTTTCCCCAGGGCTGAGAACTATTGTCCCCTGCTAGGCTTTCTCATAAAACAGCCCAGAACGTGCCTCTTCTCAAGCTGTGGCCAGTGTGCTGCTCAGATCTCGTGGGTGTATGATGGGAGGTGTCCCTGGGACCCCAGGCTCCTGACGTGGCTGCGCGCCAAGGTCAACGACAATGCCTGTGTCAGTGGAGGTGGCTGCGTGCGCCGAGGCCAGGCTGCCTCACCTGCTACTGGCTCTCGGCAGGAGTCTCGGCCTCTCGAGGGAGGCTGGCGACAGGCGGCCCTGTGCACCTCCCGTGGGGCTCAGAGGCTCAGTCTGAACCCAGCACAAGTGGGGGGTCCTCTCAGAAGATGATTAGCCCCATCGAGGGAGAACATGAAGTCCTCCAGGGAGCTCAGAGCAGGGTCCCTGCCTCCCCGGGGCAGCGGCAGCTCCATGGGTCCAGGTCAAGGGCACAGGCCGTGTGGCTTTCCAAATCAGCAACGGATGCCACCACCTGGTTCACCTACTCCTACCCTCAGCTCCGACCCCTCCCAGACCAGGGGCCCCAACCCGTCTCTCCAGCTGCCTTCTTCAAGTGCCTTCTCCAGCGCAGAAAAGGCCCTGGAGGGAACCTCTGGGCGCTGCCCCTGGGCTGTGAAATTCATCAGAAGCCTTGAGAGCTTTCCTGGATGGATGGGGACTGGCTTTCCAGAGAGGCCACCCGGGCTTAGAGTTCCCAGTACAATTGCCAACATCTGTCAAGGAGAATTTCGTCCTGAGGCTACCATGCACGGTTTGCTAACCTCTACCGCACCATGCAGCGAGGGCTGTTAGACACCAAGGCCGGGGGACGCCTGTCCACAGAGTACGCTCTGCCTCGCAAACGGGGGCGGCGGCGGCGGCTACTTGTCACCAGACGGGGCACTCAGCCTCGAGTTTTCCCTTTCTGCTGCGTGTGTGGTTCTCCTCAAGCCCAGGTTTTTGGCTTCCTTATTGGAGGACGATGCTTCAGGCGGAAGCAATTCATATACAAGCTCTTAGCTATTCAGAGCGCCGAGGTCGGTTTGGGAACGACATCGCTATCTTGGGAAGAATTTGGGTTCAACCCCGGACGTACGCGGGTGCTGTGTGCCCCCCCGGCATCCGTGACGGTGGGCTCTGCTGGGGCGGGAAGCCCCGAGGCCCCGCGTGAGGCTTTGAGGGGGCAGCCGTGTCCGCCGCCGCCAGCCCCCACACCCGAGCTCTGGGAAAGGTATTCTGGTGACAGGCACGTTCGGAGAGGCCTTCCCGACGGCGGCCGTGGCTCCCAGGTGGCAGGGAAGGCCCCCATGTGTCCCTCCAGCCTTGGCGTTTAACCTGATTTTCACCTGAAATGACTGATATAGTTTTCAGGGCCCGGAGGACTCGGAAGGTACGTAAAGCTGAGACATTGCCCAGGTCCACAAATTCAGTTGTGTATCTGTAACAGGGGGAGTCACACACCAGACAGTGACGACACGCCAACGGCAGACACACGGTTGGGGGCGGGGAGGGAGACAGAGAGAGAGTCACTGTAGCTGAGATCTGAGAGGCGAATCCGGGCATCTTACCTGGGATAACCGAAATAGTTTTTAGAGCTCTCAGGACTCTGAAAGTTCGAAGAGCCGACAAATTGCCTAGTTTTATATTTTCTGATACATACCTGCAGAATCAAACCACAGTTATTGGGGATTACAAAGCAGCAGCTCAGCCGGCCCTCCCCGACCAGCCCGCCGCCCCCCACCCCCCAGGGAGGGCGCCGATGGCCTCCCTCAGGCTCTCCTCCTCATCTCAGCTCTGACGCCGCGACCTCGGTGAGGCCGGACCTGGGTGCGGTGGCTCCAGGGCGCCCGCACGGCAGGCGGCTCTCTCGCTGATGGTCGGGTTCGGTGATGGTCGGGTAACCGGCCCCGGGAGGCAACCACCCTGCCTCACCGTCCGAGCCACGGGGGCCGCCGACACGGGACCTCACGGCGGGGCTGAGGCTGAGGACCCGGCGGGGTGGAGAGGGGCGCCGTTCCCCGGGGTGTCAGGCCCGCTGACAGAGCAGCCACGTCCCTGGTCCCGGTTTTGCGTGGCCTCTTCTGTGGCCTGTGATCTG
>NW_027531901.1:1236506-1247364 GCF_008692635.1 Crocuta crocuta
TCCCGGGGACCCCGCGTCCTGGCTGGGACCGCCACAGAAGGGCAGCTGTGCCTCTGACGGCCGAGTCCCCCTCGGGCTCACCCCGAGGCCTCTGAAGACCCCCAAGGACGACCGTGGGGCTACGCAGGAGGGCGACCTCAGCACTGAGCGGCCTTCTAGTTTGCCTGGGCCCGAGCGACGTGGGCCGTCCCACCCACACCGCGGACAGTCGTCCCTCCGTGGTCCTCACAGGCACAGGAGGGAGGGGCCGTCTCTGGGGGGCAGGGGCCCAAGCGGAGCGTGAGGCTACGCGTGGATGGGCCACGTGACCAGGACGTCCAGGAGCTGCGTGGGCGGCCAGGACCCCTGGGCCCGCGGCAAGCGGCTCGTGACATTTAACCAGAGACTCTTCACACCCAGGGCGCCCGGCCTTTGGGCGGAGGCGTCTGGTGCTGCACCAAGGGCAGCGGACTCGGCGTCCGATTTTTACCCGAGCGCGTCTGGCCTGCTGTCTTAGCGCCATCAGACCAGGGAGGCGGGTGAGTGCCGAGGGCGGGCTGGCACTGCGGGGGTCACTCGGCCCCCAGTCGGACCTCCGGGCCCCTCCGCTCTGCTGGAAGCTTCCGGGTCTGCTTGAGCTGTGGGCGTCTGCGGGGCCGGCCGGCTGCCGGGGCGCTCAGNGTTCACTGTGGGGCGCCTCCGTCTTCGTGGGGCCCGGGGACCATGCCTGCCCCTGCTCAGGGGCGGGAAGTCCGCAGACACATTCTCCAGGCGACACCGGATCCTTTCTGTGGGGCGGCTCCTGGCCCCTCCCCTGGAGTCACTTCAGCCTGTAAATCTTTCTTTGGTGCAGCACCAACTTCCCATGGGGAGTAGAAGTCACCTCCCTTGTTCTGGCCCATATGCACCTATTAATTTGGCCCAAGCTTCCTCTTTACTTGTACCATCACTCTCTGTGGTGACTCAGATCCCCACACCTCTGTTCCACGTTCTCTCAGGCTTGGACTTTCCGTCTCGACGTGGTGCTGCCACAAGGCTGTCAGGTTGGGACACTGGTGATGCCGTCACGTGGCGCGGCGGCCTGCTGGTGGCTCTGGGCCCTGTTTCCTGCTGCCGGACAAGTAAGCGTGGCGGTGGCCGTGGCCTGGGACAGCGGCTCCTCGTGCTCAGGATGCTGGCTTTGAGGTTGTCTCCTCTGTTCACAGGGAGGGAGCAGAGCGCCGTGCAGATCCAGAGAGCCAGCCGTCCTGCTGTCAACCTTCTCGGCCCTTGCGGAGCCCGCGTGTCCCCCGTCATCCCGTGCGGAGCCCGCGTGTCCCCCGCATCTCCAGCGGAGCCCTGTCTGTCTACAGCTTGGAGCTGCCTGTCTGCCTGTCCCAGCGTCCGCACACCCTCGGGCTCGCCCTCCGTTCACCGCCCGCCTCCTCAGCAGCCGGTGCTGAGCAGAGAAGCCGCGATCCCAAGGTGGGTGCTCCCTCCCGGCAGGCGCGCGAGCCCAGCCCGGCGGCCGAGGACGGGGCCGGGTGTGCAGTCAGGACCCGAGTGGGAGGCAGTCCTGGGAAGGAGTCTGCTGGGGAGACGCAGGGCTGCGTGAGGGCTCTGCGCGTCTGCGGCCGCTGCCCTGCTGAGCTCCGGCTCCGTCAGCCCGGCTGCTTCCCACGTGGGGGCCTGACATGCGCGGTAAGAGACCCCGCATCTGGCAAAGGGCCGCCGTGGGGCCACCACAGCGCTCCCCCACGCCCCTCTGTTCTTCCTGCTCCAGCCACGCTGCAGGGCAGGGGTGGGCAGCTGGGGTGGTGGGTCACGGGCCCTGAAGGGGCAGAGGCTGGGGGGTGAGGACCCCGCCTGTCACCCCAGCCCTAGGGCAGGGGAAGCCCTTTAGGAAGCCGAGGAAGGGCCGCCCCTCGCCCTCCGCCCGCTCCACCCCCATCTTGCGGTGCAGCCCTGCTATCGATGCAGACACCCGCCTTGGGCTGCTGGGCAGAGGTGCAGCCCACCCTCTCCTCTCTGCCCCGCCTCCCTTCCCCTCCAGGTTTGGTTTCCATAACAACCCCAGGAGGTGGGAGGCTGTGCTGTCAGGTAATGCCCAGCGGGGAGGGACCCCCAGGAAGAACTCCGGCTGGAGGGGCGCTGTCGGGCGGGCTGCCTGGTAACCCGGACGGGCCCTCCCGCGCCTCCACACTGAGCGAGGGAGGGATCAGGTGGAAACCTGGCCGGAAACACCAGACCTCGGCGCCTCTCCGGGAAGGAGACCTGGATTTAGTTCCTGCGCGGCTGCCGATTCATTCCAGGACTCGGGGCAAGTGGTGGGCTCTCCCGGAGCCGGAGCCCCGTGTGCGCGGCGGGCGGCGGGGAGGTCCCGAAACCAGCAGCTCTGCCGCCCGGGGCTCCTCCGGCGGCCCTAGGAGCCCGCGCTACGGAGCCGCTTCGGCCCCAGCGCCACGCGTGTCACTGCATTACCGCGGCAGCCAGTTTTCATAGGGCCGAATGCGGCCCAGGGCAGAGACGGGCCCTTCCAGCGGGTCCCTGCGGCCCGGGGGCGTGGGTGCCCTCTCTGTGCGATGCTCAGGAACTTGGGAAATGTCTGCCGGCCTCTGAGGCTGTGCCCTGCTTCGTCCCCGCCAGCTCCGGTGCCGAGTGGAGGCGGGCAGGCCTCGGCGAGGCGCACGGGCCCGGGGAGCCCGGGCCTGGCACGGCGAGCTCGCCCCTTCCCAAGTCCGTGCCGCGTCCCAGCTCAGCACGGGGGGGGGGGCTCCCTGGCTCCTCAAACTGCAGACGTTCCTCCCCACTCTGCGAGCTCAGCTGATGATCCCGCTTCTCACCGTGGAGAAAATAGAAGCAATCAGAAGAGAAGTTCCTCTTGTCTCATCGACTCTACGAATCCATCAGAAGTCCCGCCTTCCGCGCTCTTCAGGCCGGTGCTCTGCTCCAGCGGGGCCCCGGGGCCCCAGCCCTCGGGCCGGCTCCAGCGCTTTGTGGTCGCCCTCCAGCCGCACGCTCCCCTTCTCCCCGGAGCCGTGCCCAGCCGCTTACAGTGACACCTCTCTCCTTAATAGCGCCCCTCTGCCCGGCTCCCCAGCCCCGGCCGGCAACCCCACAAGCGGGATGTCCATACTCGCCCCACTCTCTCCTGAGCCCTGTCTGATCCGCTGTATGTCGCCCCCTCCTCCGGTCGAGGCTGTCAGTGCTGTCACGGCCATCGGCTGGCTTTCAGGACAGTCCTATCCCCGCTTTCCTCCACCCTCCCTGGCAGCCCCCTCCGGGCTCCTTTGCTCACCCCTTCTTTCTTGACCTCGAGACGCCGGAGCGTCCGGTGGTACAGTCCCCAGAGCCGTCCCCTGCCCAGCCACGCTCACTCCAGGTGATTCATCTGGTCTCCTGCCTGCAAGGATCATCTGCACCCTGATGGCTTCTAAATACATACCCCCACCTCGGACCCCCTTCCTGCTCTCGACCGGCATAGCCAGGTGCGCACTCCGTATCTCACCGTGGAGGCTTTCAAACTTAATGCATTCCGATCTGGACTCTTGGTTTCCTCCCTCCCTCAGCCAGCTCCTCCCTTCGCCCTCCATTTTAACAAACGGTAACCGTGTCACCCAGCTGCCCGAGCCCACACCACCGTGGGGTCTCCTATCAGCCCATGAAGTTCTTCCAGAACCCGAGCCTGTCCCTCAGCTCCCCTACTTACACCTCATCCCCGCCACCACCTCCCCCAGCTGCCGACACAGCCCCCAGCCTCCGAGTGAACTTGTAAAATGCAGTTCAGGGAGCGCCTGGCTGCCTCAGTCCATCAAGCGTCCGACTTTGGCTCAGGTCAGGATCTCGCGGTTTGTGGGTTCGAGCCCCGCGTCGGGCTCTGTGCTGACAGCTCGGAGCCTGGAGCTGCTTCAGAGTCTGTGTCTCCCTCTCTCTCTGCCCCTCCCCTGCTCACGCTCGGTCTCTCTCTCAAAAATAAAATAAACATTAAGACTTTTTTTAATGTAGCTTAGGTCACATCACTCCCTGCTCTCAACTGCCCATGGCTCACCCCCCTCCCCCCACCCCCGCCGGGGCTTGCACGAAGGCCTGCAAGGCCGCACTTCTGCCCCCACCTCCTGCCTCCTCCCCCAACATGCTCCTCCCCCACAGCTCTGCCCAGGCCTAGGTCTACACTGGCTTTGGCAGGGGGCAGCATCTGTCTGAGCCTCAGTTCCCCCACCTGTAAACGGGTGAGCTGGAGTCAGTTTGCAAGCAATGCACCTAGAAACCCAGGGCCTGATGCATGTTCTGACCGGCAGACTCTCGGCTGGAAAGCGCCCCATCAGCGGGGCTGGATGCCGGCTCCCCTCCCCAGAGCACGGCTGAGCTGATGGCAGGGCTACGCACAGCAGACCTGTCATGACCGGGTAGGTTTGGGGAGTCTGAGGGTCCCCGAAAGTGGGCACCGAACTGACCCTCTGATACTGCCCAGGCCAGCACTGTCCTTCCTCAAGTCGGGGGGCGGAGGATCTGCTTCCTGCCTACGGGGGTGCCCAGGCCTGCGCACGCTGGGTTCTGCACGCACAGTAGGTGTTCAGGGAGGGCTTGACCGCCGAGCCCTGGCCGTAACTCCTGCACAGGAGGCCCGCCCTGATTAGCCACCCCCCAGAACGCCGCACCATTGCCGATACATCCCGAGTGGATCCCTGCGCCCAGCCTCAGCAAGGGTCTCTTTCTAGAGAGCGGAGCGGGGCCCCCGCCTGCGCGGCAGCAGGGCCGGGGACATTCACCTTCACTTTATGGCAGGCTCCTTGTGTGTCCTTGGCACCTGTTTCCTCATCTGTAAAATGGGCACAAGGAGGTGCCTCAGAATGTGCCAAATGTGGAGTGTGAGTGCAGAGAGCAGACGCGCCGGCGTGCCTGGCACGGGCTCCATGTCTTTCCTGCTGATTCGTTCGCAATCACCTTGGAATCCATGTCACTGTTTGCAGCGGCTCAGAGGTTTGGGGCCGAAGCGTTGGCTTCCCTCGGCGGGAAGGGCAGAGGATGCGAAGCCCGCATCTTAACGACGTCCCTGGAGCGCGGGGCTGCCATGGGGCGGCAGATGAGCCCGCGAGCCCGACCGCGTGGCCCGCCAAGACGGCGGTGAGGTGGGCGGCTCGACGGCCCCTGCACAAGTGTGCGCAGCCCGGAGTAGGGGGCGGGGGGGGGCCCCGGCGTGGCACGGGCGGCGCAGGAGCGGGTACTTACGCCATGACAATCACGCTGAAGTCCAGCCAGTTCCACGGGTCCCGCAGGAAGGTGAACGCGTGCAGGCAGAAGCCTCGAGCCAGAATCTTGACCAGAGACTCAAAGGTGTAAATGGCAGTGAAGGTGTACCTGGGGGCGGGGGGGAGACCAGGTTTCTCGGGCGGCTGCGGCGCCCGCCGCGAGCCCCCTGTGGCCCCTCTTAGGGAGCCCCCGGACCAGGGCCTCTGCCTCCCCCGTGAGCTGCTTTGTTCCACACATCGGGCCAGGCGCTCCTTCGACTTCTGTCCTCACCCGGGCCTGGGGGCCGCTGGGTGTGCCCTGTGAGGACACTCGGATCCCCTCACTCCCTCACTGCTGGAGGCTCCCCAGGGAGTGCAGACGGGGCCACGGTCCATCCTCAGCTGCCTACGGAGGCGGGGCCGCCGTCTAGGCTGGGCGGACAGGGGTGCGGCTCCAGCGCCCGAGGCTGGGTGGGGTGGGCTGCAGACTCCCAGCCCCGGCCTGCGCCGCTGCGGGGAGAGAGGCTCCCCTAACACTGTCAGTTCCCGGAAGCAGGCTCCACGGGCCCCCAGGAGCCGCTCACGTCTCCATAACCGTTGTGGGTAAGGGACTTCCATTGGGAAGAAAGTGCTGGAAGCAGTTCTCTGAAACTGCAAACAGTCATGGGAGGCGATGGAGACAGTCCTGAGGTGAGGACCCTGCGGCGCTTTGCCCGGCTGCCACAGCCCCGGCCACGCCATGAGCCACCAACTCCCAGCCTCCTCTTCTGTCAAAGGGGCACGGTGGCCACGCCTGTCCCATCGGCTGCCCTGAGGGTCAAGGGACACGGGCTTACCGTTCTAGGCAGGGCCTGGCACACGCTAAGGGCTCGGTAAGTTACTGTGTTTTAGCTCCGGCTCCTCCGGTGCTCAGTCCTCGTGGGGGCGGCGCGGGAAGGACTCTCCGCTTTGCTCCCCGGGGCTCCCTCCCCTGACCGCACAGCTCAGGGTGCGAAGCTGGCAGGACCCGCGGGGGCCAAGGAAGGAAGGCCAAGGACCCTCCGGGTGTGCAAGTCCCTCGGGCGACTTCTGGGGTGGCTTCGGGGGCCACAGCGCGGGATGGAAAGGAAGGGCGGGAGGGGCCGGCTAGAGAGGCCCGGCGACACTCACTCGACATACTTGGTCCAGGGCGGAGGGTCGTGCTGCGCCATGAACACGCAGTTGGTCAGGATGGTGCACATGATCAGCATGCTGAAGAGCGTGGCCCAGGTCAAGGAAAGCCGCGTGCAGGGCCCGGCCCGGCCACCACCGCAGGGTCCCGCCCACATCAGCGCGGCTGGCCCTGCCCTCCCCTCTCTGCAGCCCCGTCCGAGCAGGAGCGCCCCCTGAGCAGGTGCACCCCCTGAGCAGGAGCGCCCCCTCTGAGCAAGAGCACCCCCCTGAGCAGGAGCGCCCCCTGAGCAGGAGCACCCCCCTGAGCAGGAGCACCCCCTGAGCAGGAGCACCCCCCTGAGCAGGAGCACCCCGTCTGAGCAAGAGCACCCCGTCTGAGCAAGAGCACCCCGTCTGAGCAGGAGCACCCCCCTGAGCAGGAGCACCCCATCTGAACAGGAGCACCCGTCTAAGCAGGAGCGCCCCCTGAGCAGGAGCACCCCGTCTGAGCAGGAGCACCCCCTATGAGCAGGAGCACCCCGTCTGAGCAGGAGCCCCCCCTCTGAGCAGGAGCGCCCCCTCTGAGCAGGAACGCCCCGTCTGAGCAGGAGCGCCCCCTCTGAGCAGGAGCGCCCCGTCTGAGCAGGAGCGCCCCGTCTGAGCAGGAGCGCCCCCTCTGAGCAGGAGCATGCACTGAGGCTCTCCTTACTGGGCAGGTAACTTGCCCCTCAAGCAGTTACGCACCCCACAGAGCCACGACTGGGGGTCCCAGGCGAACCCTGAAATATTTACTGAGCCCTTCCCAGGGGCCAGGCTCCGCTCTCTGTAGCCGTGAACTAAGTCAGCTCTCCCAACAGCCCTATGAGGGGATTTGGCGTCCCTTTCGTACGGGAGGAGACTGAGGCACAGGGTTCGGTGAGGAAGCGACGGCGGCGGCAGAAGGGCGGCCCTCCGCCCCCGCGGCACAGACAGCCACATCCGAACCCCTGGCGGGTGGGGACGTGCATATACGGCAAAGGGGACTTTTGTCTGGGGGCAATGTCACCACGGAGTCCTTCTAAGTGAAAGAGGGACACAGCAGCCACGTGGGAACCACCACCAGCGGTTGCTGGCTTTGCACACGGCGGGGCTACAAGCCAAGGAGTCCACGCAGCCTCTAGAAACTGGGCAAGACTAGGGAAGAGATTCTCCCCTGGCGCCGCCCGGGGACCAGCCCCCCCCCGCCCCCACACTGATTACAGCTCAGTGAGAACCCCTCGGACTTCTGACCTGCAGAACCAGAAGATGACAGGTTTGTGTTTTCAGCCCTTACGTCTGTGCTCATTTGATGGAGCCGCCACAGACCATGGGTGCAAAGCTGGTCAACACACAGCCCAGCCCGGAGCCCGGAGCCCGGCACAGACCCCCCCGCCCGGAGCCCTGCGGCACCGTCTCTGCCTGACCCCGCCGAGGGCCCCGCCTGCAGGGCCGGGGGCTGCCGCGGCTCCTCGCCCGCCGGGGGGACTGCTACCCCACACTTGGCCTGACGTGTGAAGGGCTCTGTGAAGCGTGAGCACACTGCCACCCAGGGGAGGAATGCACTTAGTTGTCATTTTCAAGAACAACGCTAAGGGGCACGCGTGCCTGGCCCTGGGTGGGAGACAGGGAGGCGTCTGAAAAGCCCCAGAGGGGTTGTTACGAGAACCCAGACCTGCCTCTGGCGGGGATGGGCGGGAAGGCTTCCTGGAGGAGTCGTTTAGACACGCCCGCACGACTGGGCAGGGTTCCTTCACCAATCCCTCAGCGCAGCTGGTCGCGGAGGCAAGGCGGGCCGCCTGGGGAGACCCCTCTCACTGATGTCACTAGAGTGGAGAACGGAGGACGGCAGTGTGGACCCGCTGCCTTGGACCAGAACACGTGGCTGGACGGATGCAGGGGGGCTGAACGCCGGCAGCGAGGCTCAGGGAAGGGCCGGGCAGCCAGGGCCTGGGTCCCGGGGGGCGAGTGACAGGAGCTGCCGTCCTGGCTTTTCCAGGCACAGAACGGGTTAGGATGAGGTGCAGCGAGCTCCGGTCTCCGCCGCCCGGCCGCTGAGTCCCTGCGCGGCTCTCCCGACCTTGAGGACGGCCCTTCCATCATTCTCAGTAACTACTCCTGTGTGTGGGGTCTCTTCCTGCCTAGAGGTGCCTCTGGTCATGTGACTCTGCCCAGAGCGTCCCCAGGTCCCCCACGGAGCCCAGCACGCAGCCAATGCCGCAGAGAGGAGTCAAGTGCGCTCCGGCCAGGGCGCACCTGTTGGCAGCCCGGGCAGGTCCGGGCAGACGGCTGAGCTGGCCCCGCGTGTGGGCAGAGGCCGAGGCCCTCCAGGTCTGGGCTCAGCTGAACACCGCCAGTCCTGTCCTGTCATTGCCCCAAACACCCACTGCCGGCCTCAGGGTTAAAACGCCAGCCAGGACCCCCTGCGTGGGCGGCGGGGAATGCCTGAAACTCCGCCTGCCTGTCTTCAGGTCCCGGGGGGTCCCAAAAGACCTCCTGAACAGAAGGGGTGCCGTGGGGGGCATTTTCACATATTTGCTATTCAGTGAGCACGCACACACGCGCGCAAACACACACAGACATGTGGTCTGATTGCCCATTTGAATCTGCCAGAGAAACGTGGGAGGACTTTGCGAACAGACCCTATGCACCCGGGAAGGCAGAAAGCTTCTCGGCGTGAACGTGAGGCCTCTCTGGATGCGGCTGTGGCGCAGTTGGGCGTCGGCTGGCTGCTTTTATTTAATTCTGGCAGGAACACGTCCCGCAGGATTCTAACAAAAATACATCCCGTAGTTACTTTGTAGGCCACTCCCAGGGACCCACCGCGAGCGGAGCACAGTGCGGATGCCTGGACCGCTACTGGCGAGTGGCTCCGAGAGCGGGGGCCGCCCCCCTGCCCTCTCCTCAGTTTGCCTTCGCCCCCTGCCCTTTCCGAAGGGCCGAGCGCAGGGACGGGCACCCGGGCGGCTCCGTGGCTGTCTGAACGGACATGAGAACGGAAGCCGAGCAGGGTGCAGGCTTTCGGTTTTGCGAGGCGCAGAGGTGGTAGGGCTTTGCTGCGTGACAATGTGCATCCAGTAACCACCACCAAACCCTACGCTTCAGGATGGCTTGAGATGCTGAATTTTATGGTGTGTGTGTGTGTGTGTGTGTGTGCGCGTGCGTTAACTACAATACAAAAGAGCATCAGCAGAGTGAATATTCACTATTCAAAGCAGGAAATCTGTGTGCCTTCCAAACGCATAACGACTGCTAATGGGCACAGGGCTCCTTTCTGGGGTGATGGAATGTGCCGGAATTAGATAGTGGTGAAGGTTGCGCAGCGTTAAGAATATATTAAAATCCACTAAGTTGTACATTTTAAAAAATGATAAATTGTATGGCACGTGAACTATACTTCAATCAAGAAAAAAAAAATTGGCGGCTTGCGGCCCCNGCTGGAAGGGCCAGGAACCCGCATTTTAAATAAACTCCCCAGGCGAGACGCACGTGGCCCTCACAGGCTGGCGCTTGTAAACAGCTGCCCAGGGCGGCCTGTGCCCGGATGGCGGGGCCCTGGCGGGGCTGCCAGGGGCGGGGGGTGNAAGGGCAGAAAGGGGAGCCGGGGGGGCATCACCCCCCCCCCGCCCCCGTGCCGGCACAGGGACAGCCGAGCTGCCGGCCTCTGTCTGGGCTACGTGGCTCCCGGTGGGCAGGCGTCTTCTGAGGCCTCCCGCCCGGCCCAGAGGTCGAGGTCTTGGCCTTGGCCTTGGCCTCAGCAAAGGTGCACCCGGAGTGGGGAGCAGAGGGGGCCCCGGGGAGCGCTACGCGGCCGGCCTGCCACACCCACGACTAACCGCAGCGCAGAGCCCAGCGGCCCTGATGCGATTACAGCCCAGCCAGCTGCCCGCCGAGGACGGCTGCTCAGGCCGCGCACTGAGACACAGGCGCTTCCGGCTGCGTCCAGACGNGTGCGCCCGCTTTTCCGAAGTCCGCAGGACAGCGCCTTTGGGTGCTGCCACCCCGCCCCACGCGCCGTGGGGCCCCACGCTGCCCAAACGGGGCCCCCTGGGACCCAAAGGCCAGTCCTGTCCCTCAGTACCCTGCGGCACTCAGCGCTCCCCCTCAGTACCCTGCGGCACTCAGCGCTCCCCCCAGTACCCTGCGGCACTCAGCGCTCCCCTCGGTACCCTCAGCACTCAGCACTCCCCTCAGTACCCTGCAGCACTCAGCGCTCCCCTCAGTACCCTGCAGCACTCAGCGCTCCCCCTCAGTACCCTGCGGCACTCAGCGCTGCCCCCAGTACCCTCCGCACTCGGCGCTCCCCTCAGTACCCTCCGCACTCGGTACCCCGCACCGCGGCGTCTCCAGGCTGCAGTTCAGGTGCTGTGGCGCTAAGCAGAGTCCTCGCAGGCAGCTCCGAACTGCGAACGTTGTGCCTCCCTGGAGGGGCGCCCGCGTGTGACCCGGCCAGAGCCCCCCTCACGGAGGCAGGCCCCCTGGGCCGAGCCCGGGGAGCGGCCGGAGGGCTCTGGGGCCGACGTCGG
>NW_027531901.1:1247411-1256379 GCF_008692635.1 Crocuta crocuta
TTAATGGACCAGGATCTTCACGGCCACTCTCCGGACAGGGTGGAAGGGGCTGAGCACATACAAGGCGTTCGTGGCGCTGAATCGGAAGATGGTCTTGCCTTTATTCAGCACGATGAAGGTCTGGAACAGAGAGGTGTTTCAGGTCGGGGGCGGCCGCCCCTCGACCCTTGTGGAGACAGGACTGGGGGGGCAGTCGTGGGCTCAGAGCCCTGGAACCCTGGCGAAGGGTGTGGCGGGGGGGGGGGGGCGGGGGGGGNAGCCGTGGGGTCAGGTCAAGGGTAGGGGCGGCCAGGTGGGGCGGGACTCAGGTTCATTTCCAAACTGCAGTCCTAACAGGAAGGGTCCCTCGGGCGTCCAGCCAGGCTGCTCTCCCAGCAGAGGCTCCTTCCCTTCCCACGTCTTTTTTTTTTTTTAAAGGTTTGTTTATTTTATTTTCTAATGTTTTTTTTTACAAATAGTTTATTGTCAAGTTGGTTTCCATAGAACACCCAGTGCTCATCCCCACAAGTGCCCCCCTCCATGCCCATCACCCCCTCCCCCCACGCCCATCTGCCCTCAGTGTGTTCTCAGCATTCAAGAGTCTCTCATGGTTTGCCTCCCTCCCCCTCCCCCCCCACTTCCCCCCTTCTTCTCCCCCACGTCCTCCGTTAAGTTCCTCCTGCTTCTGACCCCTCCCCGCCCGCTGGGGCAACAGGGGCAGATGAGGGGGCAGGGCTGCAGCGAGGGCTGCAACAGGTGAGAAGCAGGGATGGGGGAGCGCAGACCCCAGCCCAGGAGAGAGACGCTTTCCCAGAGGCCCTGTCTCCCTGGGTCGGGACAGGGGTCAGCACTCCCCTCACCAGAGGAGGGGACCCAGTGTCTCCGCCCACTGGGGGGGGTGTCCTTTTCCTTCTTTAAGTTTGTCTATTTAGTGTGTGTGCCTGTGCACACGAGTGGGGGAGGGGCAGAGGGCAAGGAAGCGAGGATGGCAGGCAGGCTCCTTGCCGGCAGTGCAGAGGCTGACTCAGGGCTCGATCCCACAAACCATGAGATCATGGCCTGAGCCGAGATCAAGAGTCAGACACCCCACCAACGGAGCCACCCAGTGTTTTGTTTTTTTTTTTTTAAAGCAGGCTTCATGTCCAGCACAGAGTCCACGGTGGGGCTTGAACTCACAACCCTGAGAGGAAGACCTGAGCTGAGATCAAGGGTCGGACACTGAACCGACTGAGCCCCCCAGGCGTCCCCCTGTCCAGGGTGGGGGATCTTGAGCAGCCCATGGCGGACCCTCTCCCCAGGCTTCCAGAAGACACCGTCCACACAGCACCATGGGGTGTGGGAGTGGACCGGAAGTGCTGGAGGCTAGGCCGCGTGCAGATACAGCCCTCGCGGGCAGCCGTGCACCCCGACGCCCAGGCTAGGGCTGGCACAGCTGAGGGGCTCAGGGGTGGTGCTTCTGCAAAGGCTGAGCTGCTGAGACGAAGTCTATTTAATGTGAGCTGTGGAGATAAGGGGTCTGATGTGTCGGGACCAAAGGTCTGCAGGGGTCAGCACGGAGAGGCCGGAGGTGAGAGGCCAGAGTCAGGCCGGGGCCGTGGTTCAAGTGTCCCTGATCACAGGGATGGAAGCTGGGGTCCCTGGCTGCCTCCCGGTCCCACTGTTACCAGCCCCCAAAAGCCCAGCCCAGCCTCGACTCCAGCCCCAGCTGGGTCCTCCTGCCCCAGCTGACCCTGACCTAACACCACTGACACCGGACTGGCTGCCGGCTTTGGCCTTGACCCTCACCCCAGTTCTGACCTCCAGCTCTGCCCAACCTACCCTGACTGATCCCAACCTCCAGCCTAACTCTGGCCCCAACTGTCACCCCAGCATCCACCTTCAACCCTGCCCGTGTCACTTGAACCAGGGGGAAGCACAGCCAAGTTCAAGGTGTCTTCTCTCACCTGCGTGTGTGGACGGGGTGGGCTTTCCCTGTACCCGTTCACACCCACACCCACTCACATCACACATGGAGACCACCGTGCACCACACGGTGCAGTCTCACAGCACGATCTCACAGACACACACACACACTCAGGCACGCCCACACGTGCCGTGTGAACACCGGCCCTGTCTGCCCCCAGTGCGCCCCCAGTCCCAGCACTGACTGCAGTGATGTGCGCAGCCACCTTCTTCCTCAGGACCTGGCCTCCTGGGGAAAGGCCTTCCCGGCGGGGAGGCCCAGACGTGTGGGCAGCTGGCTGGGGACCAGGCCTCCGAGGGAGCCCGCCGCGCCGGCCCGTGCTCTGAGAGGCGGGGCCCGGGCAGGGCACCCAGATGGGGGGAGTCCCCTCCCGGCTGGAATCCCTACTGGGGCAGGCCTGGGTCACCTGCCCAGTGGACAGAAGCCACTTCCTCTCCCCACACTCAAGGGGACAGTGGCAGAGTCCGCTCCCTCCCCGCCCCTCTCGGCCCCCAGCCTGAGCTGCCCACGCGGCCAACGCCCAGCAAACCCTCCGGCCAGAGTGTGCGGGCCACACGCTGTGCCCAGCAGGAGAGGGGGCACGTGCTGTGCTCTGGGACCCGGGCGGGCCGGTCTNAATAAAGTCAGAATGACTGGAATACAGGTCGCCCATGACTCGCCGCCTCCAAGCCCGGGGAGCCTGCCCCGAGGCGGCCCGCCCGGAGCGAGGCCCCGTCCCTGTCTGTGGTGTGGGCCCGGGGCGCGGGGGGCGTGGGCCCGGGGCGCGGGGGGCACCTTTTGGGTGCTGTAGAAGGGGTCCAGGTCCTCCAGCGGCTCCCCGATGAGCCCCCGGGGCGGGACGCCGTACAGGTCGGGCAGCTTCCTGGAGGCCTGCAGGTCCAGCCGGGGCCGCGGGGCCTCCTCCTCGGGCAGCCCTTCCCGGGCCTCCTGCGCGGCGGCCGAGCCCCGGGCCTGCCTCTCCGCCATGCGCTTCTCGATGGCCGCCAGGGACTCCCGGGTGAACTTGCGGAAGCTGCTGGCGCCCCGAGGTAACAGGAGGTGTGCCATCTTCTCATCCTGCTTCTGGGGCGCAGGCGTCCTCGCGCGGCCTGTGGGGAAGGCGGACACAGGGACAGGGGCCTGAGGCTCCGCCTGGGGCAGGGGCGGCCGCTGCGGGACAGGGGCGGAGGCTCCCAGAGAGGGTCCCGCGAGGGGGCCTGCAGGCCGCCCCGGCCCCGCCCGGCCAGCACGCCTGACGGCAAGGGGCAGGCCCGCGCCCGCTGGCTCCTCACCCGAGACACTTCCAGGCAAGGTGCGGACGCTCGCTGGACCAGGAAGGACGCCCCCCACCCCCGGGGGCGGGGCTGTCCCCTTCCCGGACACAGGGAGGGGAGGGCACGAGAAGGCGCCCAGTGCCATCCCTCCTCTCAAGGTGGTCCTTCTGTCGGAAGCCCTGGGCCTGTGGACGGTGATCGGAGGCCTCCTGGGCCGATGCCCCAACTCCGGGTTTCTTTTCCAGGCAGATACAGCCCGGGCGCTGGGGCCAGCGCTGGGGACACTCTGTGTGTCTCCCCCCAGCACAGGCACCTGCAGGGAAGGGCGCCCAGCCCTCGCCTGCGGCACGGAGGTGCCGACATCCGGTAACGAACGAAGGGGCACGGTGTCTGCCAAGTGAGACCCAGGCAAACCCCGGGTCCCGGAGACAGCGGGGGAACGGTCTTGGAGGGGCCACGCGGGTGCTGGCCCCCCGGTGGACACGACTGCGGCGGAGCCCGGCTGAGAGGACCCACCCCCCCGGATCCCCAGCGCCGCGAAACCCGGATGGAGCGTCTCCCGCCTCCCCACCTGCTGGCTTCCTCCCGCGTCTGAACAAGTGAGGGCTGATCCCAAGCGACAGCGGGACCGGACAGCAGCGCCGCCGTCCACGAGGGTGTCCAGCCGGCACACGTGTGACGCCAGACCGGGGGAATGTGGGCCCCCGCGGCCTCAAACGATCCAGGGCCTGGTGTGAACAGACTCTGCCTATGACATGGAGGTGGAGGAATGCGCCCCCGGCCGTCCCAGCCAAACAGGATGTGGCAGGCGCAGCGGCCACCGCGGGACGGGAGGCCGGGTCGCCCGTTACCACATCAAACCCCGGAATGGCCGGCACCAGCGCAAGGGGGAAGGGTGGACACCTGTCCGAGGTCCCTGCCAGGACACAGTCCTTTCCGTCAACCAAAGGCAGGCTTTGCCTTGATCTCACTCCCGCGAAACTGGTCACCCGCGACCCCGGCGATCTGCCGCACCGGCCCTTGCACACGGCCCGCAAACGACTGCCGGGAGGCAGCACCTGGCCACGTGACAGTAAACAGTGAGGAAGCACAACACAGCCGGTCCCCAGGGGCCCCAGGGGACCGCCACCAGGAATGGGGGACGGAAAGCAGAGCGGAGGCCCTAGGACCCGGCGCCGTCAGGACCCTCCATCCTCTGGGGCCTGTTCTGCTCCATCGGGGAGAGTTAAAGGGACAGCTTTGTTAGAAGAGGCGAGCGAGGGGCAGGTCCCCATTTCCGAAAGCACGTCTCTGTCCACCGTCCACCTCTGAGTGATGAAGAGAGGTGTCTGTCACACTCATCCCCAAACGCGAATGCTTTTGTTTTTCCTCAGCTGGTGAGAATCTGGGCGATTTTACGCTTCCTTTCTCGTACTTTTCTTTAGGGCTTGAATTTGTTAGGATGATCTTGTATTATTTTCACAAAAACTATAAAGTCATTAGTCTCTCTTTTTAAAAAAAAGGAAAAGGAAGAAGAGAAAAAGCCAGCCAGCCTGGAAGACGACAGCCCTTTGCCGGGCGACGCTCCCCACCAGCAGCGGTGACTAGGCACGTAAGTCAGGAAGTCGCTCTTTGGCTTGGAAGGGTTTCCTAAAAATAGTGTTCTTGGTCTCACCATATCCATTTGTGTCCACGTGTCTGCAAGAGTTCTAGAAACACGTGTGCCCATGGACGTGTGGAGGCTCACCGCTGTGTACTGGTATGTGTGTGTGTGTGTGTGTGTGTATGTGTGTGCATGTATGTGTGTGTGAGAAAGAGAGAGAGAGACAGAGGGGCACGCACAAGCTCACACCTGCATAAACGTCTGTTCTAGTAAAGGTGTTTTAAAATGTGTATTGAGGGGCGCCTGGGGGCTCAGTCGGTTGAGCGTCCGACTTTGGCTCAGGTCATGATCTCACGGTTGTGGGTTCGAGCCCCGCGTCGGGCTCTGTGCTGACAGCTCAGGGCCTGGAACCTGCTTCGGATTCTGTGTCTTCCTCTCTCTCTCTCTGCTCCTCCCCCACTTGTGCTCTGTCTCTCTCTCTCAGAAGTAAATAAACATTTTTAAAAATGTGCATTGAAATCAGTGACTCACGCGGATTGGGGCACATACCCCAAGCGTGCCGGTGGATGAATTTCTGCAAACCAAACACACCTGGTAACAGCACCCGAGTCAAGAGTAAAAATGGTCTCCCGTCCCTCAGACCTGCACCCCCCTCCCTCCCCAGCCCCCTGGCCCGGCACATCGCTCTTCCCACTGCACCAGCAGAGGTGCCTTGTCTACGCAGGCCTCCTGGGGGCAGGAGAGCTGGGGCAGGGAAACCTCATGCTCACTGACTTCTCACCGCAGCTAAGCACCTCCCTCAACTATGAATGTAGGCAGCAAAACGACAGCGTGAGCAGTACCTGTGGCCAACAGAAGCTCACGGATCTTTCCCTGACCCATGACAGGGGCTGCAAGTGTCTCAAATATCGCGGGTGCTCATCGATACCTCAAAGTCACAATGCTCATTAGACCCCTGCTGGGCCGCATGTTTAACACACTGATAAAGAAGTGCGGACGATGGGGGCCTAGGCCGTAGGGAGGACCTCGTCCCGGGCGGCCTCCGGCACAGCACCCAGATCCTTGGGAGCCTGCGGCTTCTGAAACCAGATTCCAGGTGCGCCTCCCTGCCCCCCAGCAGCCAGGAGGCCTCAGGTTCCAAAGCGAACCTGCCGAGAGCATCCTTTGTCTCTGGCCCCGGCAGTAGGTGCCTGGTGGTGGGCGGGACGGATCGGTTTTCTCCCAAGTGCTTCCCCTGCCTGCACCTGGCTTTGGCCCGGCCCCTCCTTCAGCAGCTCGGGGCCCACGCCCTGCCCGTGGCTGCGAGCGGCTGGGCCCCGGCTGCGAGGTTGCCGGTGGTGCCAGGGTGAGGAGGGGCCGGGGCTGGGCGCAGCAGGCCCAGGACGCTCCGGCTCACCGGCTCCCAGCCGCGGCCTTCGGGCCGGGCGGCCGCCCCCCTCCGGCTGGGGAAGCGCAGGGGGCTCGGGCTCGCACAGCTCCACCTCCAACGCCTGGGGGAGCCCGGGCCGGACTGGAGCCCCCTGGAGGCCGCACCCCGACTCTCTCCCCTCGTCCGGCTGCTCCCCGGGCTGCTCCCCGGGCTGGACCAACTTCTTCCAGCTGATCAGCCCTCCGGGGCCGCTCGCCCTGTTCTGTCGGCTTCACTCAAGCTCAAGGGCCCCGACCTCGTCCTCTCCCAAGTCCGTCCGGTTCTGGTCACTCGGGGCGTCCCTCCCAAAGTTCTGCGGGAGCAGAGCGTGACGCTCCTTTTCAAACCGGCTCCTCTGACGCTGGCTCCACTGCCAGTGCCACCGCCCAGGGACAGGCCTCCTCAGCCGGCCGGACGGCGCCCACACCTCGGCCACCGCTCCCCCTCCTTCCTTCCTTCACTGTGGCTGCACCTCTGCCTGGCTCGCACACTCCCGGCACTGCCCCCTGCCCGGTGCGACGGCCGTCCCCACCGGCCCAGCCCCCCCAGGACACCTCCTCTGCCCGCCACGCACACTGACCTCCCTGCTCTGGGCACCCTGCCCGGCTCCGGGCCGCGGCCGTGCTCTGATGGTCCCTGGTGAGTCTGACCTCACCAAACGGCCCGAAACCGCCTCTCAGGGAAGGGCCGGGCGCCCTCCTGAGTGGCCGGCCTGCACGCACCAGCATCCACGACAGAGTGGAGAACAGCGACCCTCCGCGCCGGACGCGGGCCCTTCGGGGCTCGTCTCCGGCCACGGTCTCTTCAGTTGGCCTTCCTGGAGGAAGGTGCTCCTGAACGTGCGGGCACAGAGCTGGTGGGCGCGGGGCAGCGTGGCACGCGGCCGGGGCGGCTGTGGGCGCCGGCCCGGCTGGGGACCGAGGCGTGGGGCCTCCCTGGTCCCAGCACAGCACTCCCGCACCCTGACGTGCGACACCCCTCGGGCCTGGACGCGGCAGAAGGGTCGGGACCGGCTCCAGCCCCCAAGGCAGGCGCGCTCGGGCCTCCCTCCCGGGTCACCTCGGGCACTTTGGTCGCCTTGGAATCGGGGCCTGTGGAGGCGACAGGCGAAGGGTATTCTTTGCCATGTAAATTGATGCGAGGCGCCCGTGGAGGTGGTTCCCAGGCTTCCTAGAACATCGCTCCGGCTTCCTCCGCTCTGTGCTCCTCTCTCCCACCCTGGAGGCTCGGGCAACCTGGGCCCTGGCCCCGTGGCCGCGCCTTCAGCGCTCCCCAGTCCTGCCGCAGCAGCTCGGGGAGACCCTGCGGGCGCTCAGGAAGCGGGGCTCGCTCCCCACAGGTGGAGGGGGGCACCAGGGGTGGGCCCATTTCTTCCTTGAGGAGAACAAGTCAAAACGAATTAACACCTCAACTTTAGACTCCCTTTATTAACTGAGTGATTCGGTGAACATTTAAGCAGCACCCACTGTATACATGAACCTACAAATGACTTCACAGAATACTTTCCTGCCCAAGGCGGCGGGTCCTAAGTCAACAGGCCATGGGAAGAGGGGCACGGGTCCTCAGCGATGCGACTCCTCGGTGGCTTATTCGGCAATTTCCACTTGGCCTTGCTGAGATTAGCAACGAGGAGGCGCCCTGGCCCGGGAGCCGAGGCCTGTGCCCTCCGCTCCCACCTCTGGCTTCCCCACTTCCCTCTCTGGAAGATTGGCTGTTTCTGTGTGGGATGGGGACACGGTTAGTTGCCTGTGTGAGTCTGGGCCCCGGCCACGTACTGCCATGTGTTCTCGGGCAAGTTAACTGGTGGGTCTCCGCCTCAGTTTTCCCACCTGTCAAATGGGGTCAATAACAGTCCCTACTTCACAGAGCCGCTCTGAGGCAGAAGCTGTCAGTACGTGTGCGTGCTCGGCACACAGGGTCTTGAATGAGCCCGAGTTGCTCCTGCCGGTGTGGTTACAGTCATTCCTTTTCTCAGGAGATCCAACTCAGAGGACCCTCCTCTGGGAAACCCTTCTCGCCCACACCGTCCTGCGCGCCTGGCCGGCCTTCCTGTCTCTGTGTTCCCGGCGCCCTTGCACTTCCACACCCACTTCATCACAGCAGGGACTAATTTGCTTCCAGAGCCTTCGGCTGTGTCCTGAGCTCCCAAACCACAGTCTGGCCCAGCAGAGACGCCTCTGAGGGCCTGGTGAATGAATGAGTGAATGAATGAATGAGCGCCGGATTAACCTTCCTGTTGCCCAGCCCGCAGCCCACACGGCGAGCTTGGACAACGTCACAACGCCCCCGTTTTTGGGACCTCAGTTTCCTCAGCCATGAGCGGGTGGGCCGTTCCGGACGCGTCAGGTGCTCATGTCTGACCCGGCTCTACGTGCTGCTGGGGGTCACCTTACTTCGCCCCTGCACCACTCCAGGAAGAGGGGAGGTTGTCTTCTCCGTTATACACAGAGAGATCTGACGCTTGGGAGGTCAAGTTGGCGAGCCCCCGCGGTCTGAAGCCGTCACGGTGCGTGGGGAGGAAGGGGCAAGGTCTGCCGTGGGTGGGGCACGTCCGCGGTCCCCACCGCAAAGCCAGGAGTCCCCAGCTTAGTCCCCGCTGGCCTCCTCTCGCCCGCCAAGCTGCCTGTGCCCATTTCTGCCCACGCCCAGGGAGGCAGCAGTTTTCCCGTCAGAAAGGGGTCCCCGGCAGGCTGTCTGTCCAGCTGGGGCCCTGTCGGACTGCCCTGCCCCACAGGGTGGCCGCGCGGCCCACGTGGCTGCGGAGCACTCGGAACGCGGCTCGT
>NW_027531901.1:1256478-1256794 GCF_008692635.1 Crocuta crocuta
ATGCGCCGTCGTACGCTCCACAGGGACCTGGAGGCTTCGCTTGCTCGAGGTCAACTGTCCCATCATTAACTTTTAAGCACTGATGACAGTTTACACGGGTGATATTTGGATATACTGGGTTAAACAAAATATGTTCGAATTAATTCCTTGAAGTGGCATGCGTGCCTTCCCGCTGTGGTTCACACTACATCTCCACTGATGGTGACCCGCCAGGCTCCAAACCCTTAGAGAACTCCACCCGCTTTGGGCTGGGCCTCGGGCTGGCTGGGGCTGGGGGAGGGGAGGAGGAGGGAGGGGGTGGTAGGGACGGGGTGAA
>NW_027531901.1:1256835-1264666 GCF_008692635.1 Crocuta crocuta
CATTAACTCTGTCTAGTCCGCGCCGATCTTTGGGGGGGGGGCAGTTCCCGAGGGGGCTTTCCTTCTCTAGTCCCCATCCAGGCCCCCAGCAATCTGGGCAAGTCCTGCAGCATCCCCGCCCCCATCCCGCCCGGAGGCGAACTCGCCCACCCCGAAGCTGGGGATGCCCTCATTTACATTCATTTGCATCTCATTTATTCCAACACTCAGGCTGCAGCCCAGGCTAATTCAGCTGACAGGAAAACCCCACCCGCTGGCTCTGCGAAGTGATTCCCGGGCAGGGCTGGATGAAACGGGGCCCCTGACACCAGACCCGGAGCTGAGGGGGGAGCTGGGTGGGGGGCGGGGGCTCGAGCCCTGGAGTCTCCCCACAGGAAGGACTGGGCCCACCGGGCTGGGACTCTGCTCACTCATCTCCGGTCGGTGGTGTTCCCAGAGCCGGGCCAGGGGGTCTGCCAGGGGCCCCCCACAGGGCACATGCCGTCCTCCTCCCCGCCCCCCCCCAGCCCGAGTCTGCCTTGTAATCCTGTTGGTGGCTGGGCTCGGGCACTGGGGACTCTCCTGTTGTGCCGGGAGGCACTGAGCTGTTAATCAAGGCCCAGGGCTGCCTAGAGGCCCCGGGTCTCCAGGGCGGGGACCTGAGCCATCTGCTACGCGACCACAGAACTCAGAAGTCAGCCAGCCAGCTGGCCAACCAGGGCACTTCTGCCCAGACCCTGGCCCGTCTGCGCCCAGGCGCTGCGCACAGTGGGGCCAGAAAGGTGCCCACCTATGGTCCAGGAGCCACCTTGGCCGCACAGGTGCCCGAGAGACAGCAGTCAGCACCCTGAGCCTCTTTCTAGCCCCGTGTCTTCCAGCTCATTTTGCTCAATACCTGGGATTTAAATTAAAAAAAAAAAAAAAACTTTGCAGGGGAACTGTGCACTGATGTCATGGCAACTGGAGCATTTATGGAGCACCTACTGTGTACACTGTGGGAGACAGAAGTGTCCACGGCCAAACCTGGGGAGCTTAGGGTCCCTTACTCCTCAGACAGAGATAAGCCAACCCACCAACAGATGCACCAAATCTATGCCTCGGAAGTGTCCCCGGACACAGTACAGCCACAGAGCGGTCCTTCTACCTGAGTGCTCTGACACTGAGGGATGATGCGCACACAGGGAAACGCACAGGTTTTATAGGGAATGAGTAGTACGGAATCTGTATGCTTGTGTAACTCCCCCTCCCCATCCCCCGCCCCGGCTGAGATCCTAAACCCTCCCATCACTGCAGACAGTTCCCTAACGTCCCTTCCGGGTCAACTTTCCTGCTTCCTGTCAGCACACAGTAGTTTGGCCTGTTCTTGAACTTCACATATACAGAAGCACACTGCCTGGGCTGCCGGCATTGAATGTTCTCGCTCGGCACAGCGCCTCTGAGATTTTACCGTGTATTTGTTGGTGACTGGAACTGAGGCATCTAAGTTCCCTCTGCAATGCACAGTGACCATAAGTGGCCCACCCATCTGGGGCACAAGCCCTTAACTCAATCATAGAGGGCGAGGACTGGAAAGGCCCCGAAGTCCAGCGATCTCTGGGGACGGCCGCCCCCGGGGGATCCTTAGGGAGTATTTTTCTCTCCTTCCCTCAGACGGAAGTTTCCTGAAACAGAAACTCAGCAATTATACATCTAACAGGCACCCAGCTCAGCAAGCGAGTGGGGGCTTTCCCTGGGTTTCCAGTTTTGTTAGCAACTAGCTGTCGCTTTATTTAACTGGCAGCCTGTGCCGCACCCAGGCCCACCACGGTGGGGGTGGCGGCTGGGTCGGCGCTGCAAATGGCCAGCCGGGCTCCCAGGCGGTGGCAGGCAGGCCTCTGTCCCTCCGCCTCCCTGCACCCCCACACCAGCTGGGTGTCCCTTAGTCGGGGGATGGGAGAATGGACTCGAGGGCCGGGATTCTCCCCAGGGACGGGCCCCGAGGCTGGCGGCTGCGCTGGGCGGCAGAGGGCAGGCACTCTGGCTCTGAGGAGCTCCTTGGACCGCTTTCCAGTACTGGCCCAGGTCGATGAGGCTGGGGCTCTGATGGCCACACAGTAAGCATCGACGGGGCTGGGCAGGTCCCTCCCACGGCCCGACCTTCTCCCCATCTCAGATCTCCCAGCCTGGCCAGAGGGAGGGGCGGCTAATGCAGCCCGAGAACTGAAATCAGAGCCTCGAGCCAAACCTCTCCCTCCCTGCCGTCCCTCTGAACCCTGCCTCCGGACTCGGGCCCTTCCTTCACACGGGACTTCGAGGAATCGATACCCGCCAGAAAGGCATTTACCATCCTCCTGATGCCAGGAAGAGCCTTTCTATCGTTTAAAGTCCATTCCCAGAAAGCACGGGGACTGCCCGGGCAGGACCTGGGTGGGGCCGGGGACACAGGGGCCCGGGCCTGGCGCTGCCCGCAGGCCGGTGTGACCTTGAGCCTACAGGCTGACCGGCACAGGCCCGCGGCCTCCAGGGCTGCGAGCTGGGGACGGCCCCTGGATACAACAGCGGGGTGTCCGAGCGGGTGAGGGACCTGCCCGCGCCCACGCAGCCGCCAGAGAGCCCCCCCGCCCTGTTCTTCCGCGACCTTAACACCTGGCGGGGGCGGCTCGCCACGGCCTCCCTGCGGATGCTGCCAGAAGGAGAGGCCAAGGAGGAGGCAGAACTGCACTCCAGCCCCAGAGCACACACGCTTGCTCCCCAAAGCAGCCCCGTACACACAGCCTGGCCCCTCACCTCTCTGAATTCTGTGCGTCCGATGGGCTCCAACCCCACCTCCTCCGGGCGCCCTCCCCTGGCGGCTCTGGGCCACACGGACCTCCGCTGGGGAGGCTGGGCCCCCAGCTCCAAGCACGCATCTCCTCTGTCCCCAGCCGCCTTCCCTCTGGCCCTGGGGGTGCGCCTGCCCAGCCCCGGGGGCCCCTGGTATCCTGGCCTGCCTACCCCGAGGAGTAAGAGTGAGGAACGCACAGGAGGCGTTCACAGACCTGTCCCACCAGACTCTAGCTTCCAGAACCAGGAAATCTTCCGTGGGGCCTGGGGCACAGCAGACACTCCTCCAGGAGAAGGAGGTGGACACCCCGCCCCCCACCCACGGCTGTGACTGCAGGCACGGCGTGAGGGTGGTCCGGCACGGGAGGCAACACAAGTCTTAGGGAGCCCACGAGTCCCCCGGCCCAGAGCTGCACCAGCCATGGGACCTGCTCCTGAAAAGCCTGCTCCTGGGCTCCCTCCCCCACCTGAGGGTCCCAGACCCCGAGGATTGACGCGGGGCTCTATAAATAGCCCCCATTCTGTATTGATCAACTCAAAAAGACACAGTATGTTCTAGACCCACAGAGAGAAGAGTCGTGTCTAAAATTAGTCTCATTCCCAGGAGCCCCTGGCGGTCCCAGCAGCGGTACAGCCGTGTGTGACGAAAGGGGCGGCCTGGAGGGGCAGCCAGTGCAAAGGGTGGGGGTTAGGAACCGGCGCACCAACCTCCGCCTCATCCCAGAGCCTCGGGAGCTTGTCCCTGCCTCAGGGCCTTTGCACAAGCAGGTCCCTCTTTAGAAGACATTCTTCCTTCAGATCTCCTCTGGATTGGTTCTTTCTCGTTTTTCAGGTCTCAGCGCAGTCTCCTCCTTCAAGAGGCCTTCCCCGGCCGGCCCGGCTAGGGTCACATCATCCTGTGTCACTCCCGCCATAGTCCTGCTCATGACCTAAAATTATCTTCTGTATCTATTTGTTTATGGTATCCAGACTGTCCTTCCCCAATAGCAGGTAAACTGCATGAGAGCAGTTATCGTATCTGAACTGTGCACCTTCTAGAATCTTCCACGGCACAGAGTAGGTCCTGAATGCCCTGTCCGGGCTCTCCCCCACCACCTCAGGGTGAACTCTGCCTCAACCCCCAGCCCGGGCCAATCTGGGCGGCCAGAGGGCAGCGGGCATCCAGTCCCGGCTCCCTGTGCAGCCGCCCCTGCCCCTCCCGCTCCTCTCCCTGCAGCGTCCAGCCTCTGTCCACAGGTTGCCCTCGGCTTCACCCCTTCTCCGCTCTCTGCCTCCTTTGTACGTAGAGTTTGCCACACTCGTTTTACTCTAGCCCCTCTACTCCCGGGCACCTGCTCCGTCCGGCCTCACCGTGTCCCCAGACACCGCTTTCCGGAACACCTTCCTCTCCCCACAGCAAGATTTCCCTCTCCTTCCTGTCCCCCACCCCCAGGAGGGACCACAGTCCCTGCCCTCAGAGTCCCCCTCTGAGAGCAGCTGAGCCCCCTTGGGCACAACGTCACCGCACAGGCCTCTGGCTCCTCCCGTGAGGAAACGGCACTTTCCCTATAAGCCCCGCCCGTGGGTGCAGGGCAGGAACGCGCACTTCAGGCCCTCCCTACAGCGCCCCCCCCCCCCACCCCCGCCAGCTCCCCTCTATCTTTCCCTCCCTCTTAAACCATCAAACTCTTGCAAAGAGCTGTCTACACATGCTGTCTCCACGTCCTCACCTCGTGCTTCCTCCTGAACCCACTCCAAACTAGCTCCTGTCCTCAGCGATTCATTCATTCATTCATTCATTCATTCAACAACCACCCGTCTGTGCTGGCGCCACATTCTGTAGGTGTTAAGGAAGTTTCCGTTGTCAAGGTCACAGGCGCCCTTACTGCTGCTCAATCCAACAGACACTCGCTTTAAAATGATGCGTTCTCTTGGATCCCTCCTGAGCTTCTCAGACGGCACGCTCTCCGCTCCCTGGGCAGAAAGAGGCGGAAGACTCCTCTTCCTCCAGGACGGGCCTCCCTGCCTCCTGTGGCACCGCCCACTGCTGACCTGCCTCCCACCCCGCGGACTGCTCCTTCTCCGGCCCTGGGCCCTGACGGTGGGAGCCTCGGGGCTCCGGACCCAACCCTGCTGGCCGCACCCTCTACTCCAGCTAGGATCACCCGGGTGCTTTCCACATCCCTGATGCCAAGTGAGTTAGAACCTCTGGCTGGAGCCTGAGTATCACTTAAAAAACACATTTTTTTTTCAATTTTAAAAAGCTTTCCAAGAGACGCTAACATCGCCAGGGGTGAGAGCCTCTGGTCTGCACTCTTGCTGGACGGTCTAATTCACGGCCACGGCTCCCGTGGCCTCTGCGCAAGATTCCAAGTTTTCCGTCGCCAGCCCAGGTCTCCTGCCCGAACGCCGGACCCTCCCCTCCAAATGACTGCGAGATGTTGGCATCTCTCTCTGGAAGCCCTGAAGGGTTCCGGTCAGAGCCCAGAAACCTCCGTCGCTTCTCCTCTGCCCTTTATCAAGCTTCCCAACCTATACTTCACGCACAGTGCGGGAGGGCGGTGGGGAGTCTCACTTAATGAGATCAAAGTTGGGGACGGGAGAGCGGCCTGTCCCTGAACAGAGAAGAAAGTTGCAAAACCACAAGCTCCGCCACCTGTGGTAACCCGGCTGCTCCTCTCCTTCAGTCGAAAGACTTTTGGTGGCGCCCACGGTCTACGCTAGAGGGATCCTACATCCCAGAGTAGACACATTGACACCTGGGTTCAAACCCCAGGCCTGCTACTTAGTAGACGTGCGGCAGCGAGCACGTTCTTTAACCTTTCTGGGCCCTCCGTTTCACCACCTGCAATCCTGGCCTTAGTACGTCCCTACCTTCAGGGTTGACGCAAGGATTCGGGAGGTGAGCCTTACAAAGCGGGAGCGCCACGGCCGGCTGGCAGAAAGCACTTAGTGAATGTTGGCTATTTTTAGTACCATTACTGAGGATAAATTCTCAATTCCTGAGTAGAGCTCACAAGGGCCCCCGTGACTGTGACCTTGGCTTTCGCTTCTGCTCTTCCCTCCGTCACACCATGAGACCCAACAAGTCGCGGGACTAACAATTGTGTTGTTTCACAAATCTGCCCTGTATAGCTGGTCCTCATGGCTAGACTATAGCTTCCTCACCTAGAAAACTCCTATTCATCCTTCAAAACCCATGTGGAAGGTTAGTTTTGTTAGATAGATAATCTTGACGCTTCTGGCCAGAAGGTCATCGGTCCTCTTTCAGGTGAGCTATGGGGACACGCTTCTGTCGTTACATACCTTTCCAATAACCTTCCCAAGGGCCAGCGGGAACGAGCCTCCCGTGAACAGAGCGGAGGCCGCCACTCCCCGCTGCCCCAGGACGTTCCCAGGCCGCCTTCTTGGGCTGCGTGGGCACCGGCCTCCTCTGCTCCACGACTTACAGCTGTCTCTGTGCTCCCCACCACTCCGAGCTCAGCCTTCACGCCTAGTGAGTCGATCTTGGAACTTTCCCCAAGGAGTTCTGATCACCACACAGAGACGGGCCCCCCGGGCAGTCCATGGTCATTCTGGCCCCCAGGAAGCAGCTCTGAAGGAGTCTTCACCCTGGGTGCTGTGCCAAATTCACTGACTCTCTAGATGACCTTGGGTAAGTCCTTGACCCACGGCCAGCCTCAGTTTCCCCCTGCACAATGTGGCAGCGACGACAGGATTAGGTTAAAAATCCAAGGAGGTCATTTCAGCACAGAGCTGGGCATGCTGGCATAGAACCTGTGGCCCACGGTCTGGCTGCCCCCGGCCCCCCCTTCCCATGCTCCTGTGACCGCAGCCGGGCTCAGCTCTCTGCCTGTGCCACCCTCATCCCGCCCTCCAGCTCCGTTACCAGCCGCTCACTGCACCTGCCCAATTCCCACGGGAGGAGTTGAGGGCAGGGAGATGGGTCGAGGGCGTCTGCTCCTCAGGGGTCCTGCAGACCCTGAGGGGTTTGATGGGAACCAGGGAGAGGGCGGAGGTGCTGGGCACGTGGGGTCGGTCTCCCGGCTGTCCAGGCTCACTGAGGAAGGAGACCAGGGACTCGGCGGGAGGGAGGGGACGGCGGGGGGCGCGGGGTGGGACGCCAGCCCAGGACCGAAGAGGAGAGGGACCCCGCCCTCCCCACGCTGGCCTCGGGGCTCTAAGGAGAGAAGCCTGCCTCCTGCCCCAACCTCGGCCACGGCTTCCTGACTCATGTGCCCCGGCCGCCAACAGGTGTTCGTCTGCGGGCCTCTGCCAGGCCTGTGCCCGGCATCCCTCGCCGCCACGCTCTCCCCAGGGCACCACCACTTCCTCCCGGGGCCACCAAAGACGATCGGATAACACAGGGGATGAGGGCCGCCTCCCTCCCTCCGGTCAGGGGGGTGGATCTGCCCAGGTCAGAGCCAGGAGGGCAGAGAACTCTCCCCAATCCCGGCGCACAGAGATCTCTGTTGGGCGCACAAGGAGTTCTCCCTCCTCAAGGCACACAGAGACCAGACGCGGCCCCGTTAGGGCGTCACAGGGCGCAGAGATCCCTTCGTGGTCCGAGCGCGCAGACCGGACACATATATAAACCTCTGCCCCCTCAGGGCGCAGAGATCTTTCCCGGGTCAGGGCGGGCAGAGATCTCGTCCCAGAGACGATACCCTCAGAGGACGGCTCGGCGGGGCCCAGAGAAAGGGGGTGATTGCCCCCCTCCCCCATTCCCAGCCCTATTCGGTCGGCTCCCCGGCTCTCTGGAACCACACTCACTGCGCGCCTAACGCCGCTCTGACCTTGGGGTCTCCGGCCTCGGGAATCCGGGTTCCAATCCCAGACCCTCCCAGAGCCTGCGCCAGGGTCGGCCGGGAAGCCGGGGCCGCGGCTCCTCCTCCCCCGGCCCTCGACAGCGCACCGGGAAACCCGGAAGGAAAGGGACGAGGAGTGGGCGCCAGGCGATTGCAGGCGCCCCCCCCCCCCCCCGCCGGGGATCCCCTCCGGCCCCGGCGAATCTGCACCCGTTCTTCTCCCCCTCCCGGCCTCTGGGGCAGCGGTGGGGGAGGGAACCCCC
>NW_027531901.1:1264672-1265928 GCF_008692635.1 Crocuta crocuta
CGCTGGGCACACACTCACCGGCCCGGGGACGCTTCGCCACATGCAGCCGCCCACGCGGACGGGGACAGGCACACACGCCGGCGCGCACCGGCGGACTCGCACTGGCACCCCCCCCACCGACCCGGGGGCCCCGCGCCGCATACTCAGCCCCCTGGACAGGGACGCGCCCTGATGCTGGCCCACTGACACACGCGGACACACTCGCCATGCGCACACCTGCGCCGTGAGAGACACCGACACACAGACATCCACACGGACAGAGGCAGACACATCCCTGACGCACCCGACACCGCGGCGGGCACGTCCCTGGCGCACCCCGACACCGCGGCGGGCACACTCCGACAAACTCGGCGGGACGCGACTCAGGGACGCACATCCGCTGACACACTGACACGGAGGCTCACACTTGCGCAGGGGTCGCCTGGAGAAACACGGCAGCACACAGTTCCGCACCCCACCCGGCACCTGAGCGGACGCACGCGGGACCCCCGGCCTCAGCCCGCCCTGGAACGGACTCCTGCGCAGGCGCACGTGCGCACACCTTGCTGGGGTGCATGCGTGTGTGTCCACACACACACACACACACACACACACACACCGCCACGCAGACGGACACAGAGACCTGGCACTGATGAAGTGCGGCTCGGACCCAGGCTGACCCCGGGGACACACGCCCAGGGACACACACCTTTTTAAAACAAAACAGGCCACCAGCTTTCCCCCGCAGGCCAGTGACAGAATCGGAAGGGGGGGCGTCTTTGTCCCGAACAGTGGCCCCTGCCCAGAGCTGTCACAGGAGCGCGCGCGGACACACACACACACACACACACGCAGCCTTTGTTCTCGTTATCACTTCACGCACACGTTTTAAATCTCCTAGATGCAAGCATTGCTCTTGGAGGGCAAAACAGGTCCGGGTGTGTCAGAGAGCCCCGGTGCCGGGCTTGAGCTCGCAGGCTGTGACCTGGGGTCCCCCGGGGTTCTGGGGAGTCATGTGAGGCCATCGTCCCTTTGGGACCCGCTTGCGGGGTTCAGGCGTCGCTGGGTGCCTTCTGTACATACACGAGCAGCCACCTCCGCTTTCGGGGCGGGCAGGCCGGGGGGGGCGGTGACGTAGTCCGTGTGCAGGACAGTGTGGGGCGCAGGACGCTGTCCGGGCCTGGACGGGGCAGGCCGGGGGGGGCGGTGACGGAGCCCGTGTGCAGGACAGTGTGGGGTGCAGGACGCTGTCCGGGCCTGGACGGGGCAGGCCGGGG
>NW_027531901.1:1267665-1272277 GCF_008692635.1 Crocuta crocuta
GGGCGCGGGGGGGGGGGGGGCGGGGGGGGGGGGCGGTGACGGAGCCCGTGTGCAGGACAGTGTGGGGTGCAGGACGCTGTCCGGGCCTGGACGGGGCAGGCCGGGGGGGGCGGTGACGGAGCCCGTGTGCAGGACAGTNGGGACGAGACGGGGGTGCTCGAGGGCCTCCGCCACCGGCTTCTCAACCCCCGAATGAAGATTCGAACTTACAAACGCGCCCCGGGCCCAGCCGGAGGCGGAGCCGGAAGGGAGGCCCGGGGCGCCCTGAGGTCCCTCGCTTCGGCCTCCCCAGCGGAGTGGGCGTGCGATGCCGCGCGAAGGGGCAGGCAAGGCGTGAATGTAGACGCGCCACAGTTGCAGGGGGAGAGAACAGAGGAGGAAGCGGCGCTCGGACCGTGGGGACGCGCTCACGGACCCGGGGCGAGAGAGCCGCGGGGGCGAGGCCCGCACCTTCCGCGGGGCGCCCTTGCCGAGACCCGGGCGACTTCTTCCCTTCCCCAGACCCCGTTCATAGAGCAGGGGCGTCCGGCCACAGCCGGCGAGCAACCCGAGTGTTTGGCTGGTGTCTCCTAGCCCCCCCAGCCCTGCTCTGGCGCGGAAGGGAGCCAGGCTGCAGCCGCGCACCGTTCGAGACTCCTCTCCCGTATCGCCTCCTTCTACTCTGCTCACCTCATTCCCTGGCCCACAGTTTCCCTCCTAGGAGAAAAAGGAGGGCTGTAAACACGTGCCCATCTGGGGCGCCCGGGGCTCAGTCGGTTGGGCGGCCGATTTGGCTCAGGTCATGATCTCCGGGTTCGTGGGTTCGAGCCCCGCGCCGGGCTCTGTGCTGACAGCTCAGGGCCTGGAGCCTGTCTTCAGATTCTGTGTCTCCCTCTCTCTCTGACCCTCCCCTGCTCACGCTGTCTCTCTCTCTCAAAAATGAATAAAACATTAAAACATTTTTTAAAAATAAAAAAAAAATAAACATGCACCCGTCTTTGTAAAACGTGTACTGTTTGCACCTATGTGTTTTTGGTTCTTATTGTCCCAGGCTTTTATTTCTCTGTGTTGTTTCTACTGAATTATAACTCACACGTGGAAAACACGCTCAGCCCAAGGGTGGTCACTAGTTGAAAGCGTCCGTATTATCAGCTCACGAAGCAAGAAGCCGAATGTCCCCAGCGCCCCAGAGCCCGGACCTTCCCCTCTTCCTGTTCCAGACTGCTGTGCGCGCTCCAGTGGGACTCCCCGTGTCAGTTTTGTCTAGTTTTGATATGTTTTTAGCAAACGGGATCATAGAGGGGCGCCTGGGTGGCTCCGTCAGTCAAGCATCTGACTTCAGCTCAGGTCATGATCTTGTCGTTTGTAAGTTCGAGCCCCGCGTGGGGCTCCGTGCTGACAGCTCGGAGCCTGGAGCTGCTTCCGATCCCGTGTCTCCCTCTCTCTCTGACCCTCCCCTGCTCACGCTCTGTCTTGCTCTGTCTCTCAAAAATACATAAACATTAAAAAATAAAAAATAAATTTAAAAACCCTAAAAAACCAGAAGGAATCATCCAGTATAAACTCTAGTATCTGGTTTCTTCTGGACAACTTTGGGTTTGTGAGATCCATCCATCCGCTGTTTGTAGTTACGGGGTGTTTGTTCCCGTGGCTCTTTAGAATCCCACCGACGACTCTACCACAGTCTATCCATTCTACCGCTCGTGGGAGTTTGGCGGTTTCTCGTGCGGGTTCCCATGAACAGCACGGGCGCTATGAGCATTCTACCATACGGATTTCGGTGCACGTAGGCAGGCCTTTCTGGGAGGGAACTGCTGGGTCACACAGGAGACTCTTTTCCCTTTTAGCCGACAAAGCCGACGAGTTTTTCAGAGTGGTTCTACCAGTGTGCGCTGCATCAGCAGTGACTATGAGAGTTCTGGCTTGTCTTCCAGCACCTTCCAGTAGTTGGTATTTTTATCTTTTTCCTTTTAGCCGCTTGAGTGGGTGTGCAGAGGTTTCACGTTGTGGTTTTAATTGGCATTCCCCTGATGACTAATGAAATTGGACACTTTTCATGGTTTATTGGCCATTTGTGTATATGTGCTTTTCATTTATATAAATGGATATTGTTCTAACTTTCATTCTTCTTCTGCTGCTTCCCCCCGAACGCTCTGCCTCGGAGCTTGTCCACATGGTGGTGTGGGCAGTTAATCCCTCACTTCTGACAGCTGCAGGCGTTCTGTGTTGCGCACTCGCCGCACTTTGTCTATCCACTCCCCTAGAGATGGGCGACAGGTAGGAACGGAGGTGGGAATTGGGGGCCAGAGCGGTAGCTGGCTTGTGCTTCTGTTTTCCTCACTCTGCTAATGCCTGGGGTAAGGGCAGGTGAAGCAGCAAGCTGGCCTGGGGCTCAGAACCCACAAACACTCGGGAGGCTTGGTGGAAAGCCCACACAAAAGCCCGGAGGACCCAGAGATGCCTCTCCCCGCTCCTCCCAGGCAGAGGCCGCCCCCCCCCCCCATCTGTGGCCAACTATATGACTCTGGGAAAGGGCGGAAGTGAGGGGCTTTATTGAGAGTAGGGAGATCTAGTGAGACCCTTGGCTTCCTGCTTCTGGAAAAGGACTGGGGGATTTCACACTGAGAAAATGACCAGCCCGAGAGGAAAGAGCTCTGACGCTGGGCACCCGACCATCCCCACCGACCCAAAGCTTGCCTGTCAGCGCCACATTCACCCCATGCTTTCTCCCTGCCTGGCTCTCCCAGGAAGGCTCTACGAGCAAAGTACGTGCCTCCCCGTTTCTCCGGTACCTGGGCTGGCCACGTGACTGGACAAGGGCCACCGGTCCTGGGCCGAGTTTGGCTGGGGAGGCATTTGCTTTCCGGAAAAAAGACGACAGAGGCAGCTGGATGTGCCGTCTCCCCTCTTCCCCTCCTTCCCGCCTTGAACGAGGCCGCCGTGGCTGGCGCTGGCAAAGCCATTGCAGAGCATGGAGGTGAGGCCAGGAGGTGTGCAGGTGGCGGCCTCAGCGACGGGCGGCCGCAAGCCCACACGTCATACTTGTTTTTCCCTCCGTGTGGGAATGAACGAGGCTGATTCTCTGAAGTTGTAGCCAGATCGTGTCTGGCGGCGAGGGACCTGGAAGCCAGGTGCCCTGAATGCGAGCTGTGGCCAGCCCTCTCCGTCCCCCTCCCCACTTCCAGAGGCGCCGGGGTCAGTGCCAGAATCTCAGAAACGCTCTAGGGTTTCGAGGAGGGGGTGGAGGGTGTCCTTCCCCTCCCGCTATGAGTGCTTCGAACCCCGGTTTCCGGGCCTTGCTGGGTCACTTGCTGCCCCAGCTTCCAAAGTCATCACGACTCCTGTGCCTCCTCTTCCACACTTATGTTTTGCAGTGCTTATGCCTCTTCAGATCATTGCACAGCCCTTTTGGTGACAGTTTAAGAGGTATCTTTACTCCGCAGTGTTTTGGAAAATTAAGAAAAAATGTTTACTTCTTTACTTTGAGACAGAGTGAGTAAGGGAGGGATAGAGAGAGCAAGAGAGAGGGAATTCCAAGCAGGCTCCGAGCTGTCAGCGCAGAGCCCGATGCGGGGTTCAAACTCACAAACCGTGAGATCATGGCCTGAGCTGAAGGTGGGCACTTAACCGACTGAGCCCCCCAGGCGCCCCTGCTGTATTTTGCAGACTGTCCTCCATTTCAGCTTTCACTCCAAGTCATTTTAAGAAGTAATTAGAGGTTACCGTCATGGGTTGTCCGTGCTCTCCTCAGAAGAGACTTCGTTTTATTTCAAAGCTTGAGTGGTTGGAGATGAGGGAAAGAGAAGAGAGAATCGGATTCGTGGTCAAGGGCAAGGAGGTGCTTTCATGGAGATGTGACGTGATCCGTCCTCTACCTAAAGGAGCAGGCTGACTCTTACAGCTGAGGGACTGTGCCTGGGGGGTTAGGCTGCCTCCCACGTGTACCCTCTGCCCTAGTCTCCCTCTCTCTCTCTCTCTCTCTCACACACACACACACACACGCGCCCTTGCCGCTGCTGGCTGCCCACTAGCCCAAGTGATGCTGGTCAGCGAATGAAGAGCTACCCCTTCCGCAAGTCACCTGACTGCCATCTGCTGGAGACAAGAGAGAAAATAGACAAAGCTCTGATGTCTAGGAATGTGCGTCGCGCCCCACGGGTGTGTGAAACCCGAGTGCAGGCGGCAGCCTGCTCCGCCCCCACCTGTCCCCTCTCGTCCCCATAAAATGCTGTCCTTCTGCCGTCAGCTCTGGCCATTGCAGCGAACCAGAGAGCAGGGCTTGGGGGTCAGAAGCTTAGACCGGATTATTATCGCCCGCGTGACTGACCTTGGACGAGACACGAAGCCTTGTGGGCCTCACTGGGCTCGAGGATAAACGGAGTGACTGAACGCCCACCCACCTCTTTGAGTTGTTTACAGGCTCAGACGAAATAATGTCTGGAAAATCGAGAGATGGAATAAGTGCTTTACAGGTGAACTTGATATTTGTACCAAGTAAAGCCGGTTCACCCCTTGCCTCGGGTTGGGTTCCCGAGAGACAGTCTCCGAGGCGGAGGCTTGCGCGCGAGCGGGCTCCAGGGACGCCCTGGAGGGTGGAGGCGCGCGGGGCCCGGGCCGGGGCGCCGGCGGCTCA